>NW_026267245.1:711676-743848 GCF_000697945.3 Frankliniella occidentalis | reverse complement strand
AGATTAGGTAAAATATACAGTTTCTTAATGCCATATACTTTGCTTTGCATTGTATAATTGCTCTGAAATTAAATTTATCTTTCCAATTTTTACAGATCCATTTGAACAATGGAACAGGGTGCATACTCTTAATTCCAGCGAGTTATCTTATCTTAGAGACCAATTAGCCCATTTAAAGGCATGCAAAGGGAGCCGTCAATGCACTGTTGGACCAGGTGCTCCTCCTGCTCCTATCTCCTCTGTTACTGCACCAATGGCATCACCTTCTATCAGCAGAAGCGGTGCCCTTGGTCGAAATAATGGAAAAAAGCGGAAACGCCCAGAAAACTCAGGTAAAAAGATCTTACCTTTCAAAAGTAAAAATTAAATCTCACAAGAATCTTGCTAACTGCTTTACATGCTTAGCTCACACTGTATTTCATAAAGTTAACATGGCTGTATCAAGTTAAATTTTTATTGGCACCTTGTCTAACTATGAAACTTCGGTTTATTTCTGCTGTTATCTCTGGCTTCCTTAAATTTGGACTGGGTTATTGACTTCATTAATGCTTTGGTCAAAGATGAAGAGGTGACCAGCCGCTCTCCCTTTGGCTCTTCAAATACTGCTTCTAGTTCTGACCAAAAAAAAGCAAATGGCAACGCCAACCCAAAACTCACAAAGTGAGTAATCCATTTACAAAGGAACTTCTGAAAGAAATGTTCTGTTGCATTATAATAGCAGATAACTTTTAATATTTTGTTTTCATAGGATTTGGAGTGGAAGAAAACCTTGGGCATCAAATGAGCAGTGGCAGTCACAGCATCGGCGAGGTAGCAAGGGAAGACCAAACAGAAAGCCATCATCCCGAACAAATAGACGTAGGCTGGAGAGTAGCTCACAGGGCACAAGAACTGACTGAAATTTCTCAGCGGCATAGATATAAGCGGCGCCACCGACAGCATCATAGACAGCAAGCCCAGCAGTAGGGTGATGCTGCATCAATATTGTCTCTCCAGGAGGAAGCTTTCCTATAGAAATGCTCATGTTATCAGTCCTGGATAGCACAGTTAAGACTGACTTTTTTCATCTTTTTATTATATTTTTACTATTATTATTATTATAATGTATGTATGTGTGTGTAAAATACAGAAGTCATCTTCATCTTCATTGCCCTAGTAGAACTGGTTCTTCAAAAACGAATTAAATCAGGTTTAGTGGATAATTTAGCTAGAAAGTAATCAAATTTCAATGTTCGGTCAACTATACATCTACATTCATTTTGTGCTTCTTCACTTTCATGCTGCTGACTGAAATTCATATCATCACTTTTTTCTCTCTGTACAGACTGTGCAAAATATGGAATGAAATTTGTGTGATCTGTGATCTGTTAGACCCAACGGGCTTGAAAATTTATACCACTCTGGCCTACTTACTAACATGACGATGTATTTAGTAAGACGACACATCCTTCTAATTTTTCCCCCCATGAGCTTAGCTTAGACTTCTGATTCCTTCCTGAAAAGGAAAGCACTGAACTGGGTAATGTTCCTATAAACAGAGGCTTCCTCAGAGATGCTTCATCCTGTAAGAAACTGTAGTATTTAAAACATTGTTTTGTTATAAATTATTTATGTTCTTTTAAGAGATATATTAGACATATGTGATAATAATGGAATGGTCTGGTCACTCATTTAATGTGTTACTTAGGTTAAAAAGGCAATTGGTCTGCTCTAGAAAATATCATAGTTACACATAGATGGCATGGTTGATGCCTGTTAGTTGGCTAACGTCCACATTAGTCATCTAAAGGGCTTTAACCCTAACATAGATTTGAAATATGTGTAGTAGACTACCAGCCCTAAAAGAGTATTTAAAATTTACTGGCAGTTTCTAGGTAGCAAGATTCAAAAATTTAGAGAAAGTTACCTACAATTGTGTTTTAAACCTTTGAGGATTTTGGTTTCTTTCCTATACTATTGATTTCAATCACAGTAGTAGAAAAGGTAAAATTGCTACAGCACAGCTGTAAAGTATTGATTAAAACCAACTTATTCAAAAAGACAAAGAGCTTTAAGATAACTGTGAAAAAGAATTGAAGTAATTTGAAACAGTGCATGTAAGTCTTACGGAGATTAATTAGCCATGTTTTATATTCCATAGAGACAATTAACACGTTGAGTCCCACATGACCACACGTATGGACACAATAAGGAGTGAATGATACCCCCCCTGGGACTCAACGTGTTAAAGGCATAAATCACCTAATGACAACATAAAGATAATTTTTGATGAAAAAACATCTATTATTGTAATCTATTAAGTGCTTGCCATGAAGTACAAATTTGCTTTGATTCAGATTGAAATCCATTTAAAAAAAAGCAGCAATGAATGCGTGGATGTACATAGAAGTTAATAATTTATTATTATTATTTATTTAATACTAAACTGCCATATATGTTTCCTATTCTTCTGTACAGGAGATATTTAAGAAAAATCAAACTGCTTCCCTCCATTGCAAATTGTTAATAAATAATTACAAATCCAATGAATTTGCATCTTTTGCGTCCTGGTATGACTATCCCAGAATATTTAAAATGTCTATCAGACCCTACATAAAAGTGAGTTGATTCCTCAAAACAATACTCAAACTTTTTCATTTGTTTATTCTAAATAAAAATAAAATGGCACTGTTATAGGTATAAGAAAAAAGGAAAAAGATACGTGACACTCATTAAAGGCAGAGCAAGTGTCACACAATAGGTTCTCTCGTTCTCTCCTCTACTTTAAGAAAAGGTCTGACAAGGTAAGTAAATTGTGAAATCCACTTTGGAGCAGCCCACCTAGGAGTAGTGCCAGAGATGACACCTGATTGCGTTATTGTTTCTAAGACTCCCACCGAGAGTACTACAGTTGAACAAAAGAGTAACATGACAAAAAGGCATGACAAGCAAATCACTGCTAACAAAAGCTTTAATCTGCAAAACAAAAGAGATAAATTATTGAAGACAATCCCAGCAACCAAGAGAAAGAAAATAAATTTTAAAAAATTGATGGTGTCTTACCTTTGCTTGAACAGGTTCATTTTCAATGCAGGTAACTCGTTTTTCTGTACTGTAGAGTGTGCCACATCATTATTAGACGCATCCTTCAAAAAAGAAAGAAAACAAACAATAAAAAGATATGACCAAAAAATTGAAAATTCAACAATAAATACATAGATAGGTTGTACCACCTCAGAAACAAATTGCTCTTCAAAATATTTTATGGGTGAATTTGATGATATATTTTCTATTTCAAATGAAATAACTTTGTGTGAAGGCATAAGTTCTTTAGTAGGAGTTTTGGTGGGGAGTCTGTGAAATTAAGATGATTTAGAAGATAAATTATTCAATAAATATTACAAAAGTAGGAGACACTTACTTGACTAAGGTATCTTCTGGGGTATGTCGTCTAATCTTGGAATGGCCAAAATAATGAATTCCATACTCAATTTCTTCATCTTTTCCCTGCAATATAATGATGAAGGAATATCTATTTAAGTTGTATATACACTAGATCCTAACTAAAAATATTGGTAGAGATGAATACCTCATAAATTGCTTTGCAACGTGTGTTGGAATGTGTTAAAGATCCCTTTTCTCTAAACAAGTCATTATCACAAGAGTTGACATTCATTTCACGATGTGACTGACAACCATCATTTGAGGATAGCTCTAGAATACTGTTACAAATGAAAGTTAGACACAGTCTACTGCTACTGTTTAAGGGGGGGAAATCATAGTCTCCATACCTTGCTTCAAGCTTTTTCAGAGCAACATTTTCACTCTCCGTAACGCAATCTTGAGACCAATCACTTTCAGAAAATTCATCTCGAAGCTTGGTTTTAGTTTCCATCGCACAGACCGGAGGATAAATGTCTGAACTCCCCATGTCAGAATAATAATGAGTGTTCTCAGTCTCCACTTCACATACTTCAGTAGTTTGAGTTCCCACATCACATACAGTCAGCTGAGTAGTTGGGATCTCCATACCACAGACCGGAGGATAAATGTCTGAACTCCCCATGTCAGAATAATAATGAGTATTCTCAGTCTCCACTTCACATACTTCAGTAGTTTGAGTCCCCGCATCACATACAGGCAGGTGAGTAGTTGGGATCTCCATACCACAATTTAAGGGGGAGGTTTGAATTCCCACTTCATACATTTGCACAATAATGGTTTGTGTGTTCGCATGATGGCTCTAATTAGAAGCAAAAAATCAACTTAGTTGACATATAGTTGAGATACAAATCTATTACCTATCACTTCATTGTTCATACTTGTATTTGCGCATGTTGATGTAATTCGTTAGGAAATTCATCATCTGATCTAGAAGAAATAAGATTAGCCTTGATATTTTCAGGGCTAGATTTAATCAGATCACAGGTTTGAAGAGATTTGAATGACTGCAAAAAGATATTAACTTACATGTGTGCTGTTGAGATTTGAACATACTCAAAAATGTTTTTGATTAACTTACCTCGATATGTCCAACTTTGTGTAAAATAGTTTGATTTTTCTCTAACAATAGATCAGCGTCATTTTCAAGCGGCGGAGGAGAAAACTCGCCTAAACTGGGTTGTCTAGCTTTGTTGCTAAGTCTATCCTGTAAAAGTGCTTGAGATCCACTGGTTTTGAATGATTCACAACTGTTGCCAGAGAATTCGTTTTGTTTAGCATATTGTACAAAGTTGCTGTAAATTTTAAAGAGATTTAAAAAAATTGGCAAAAACCACATAACTCATGAAATGTACGGTAATATAGTGAATGAATAAAACACAATTGACTGTACCCTTTGAGAGGAATGCTGGGAGAGTGTCTAGGATCAGGTACTCTTTCAACACCACTGCTGCTGTAGCTGTCATCTGATTCACTGCCACTATGGTGCTGTGATGTTTGAACATCAAAGCTACAGTCTAGTATACTGGAGCTGTCGATGCCTGATCCCTATTTAAAACAAAACACACTTTAATAATTGTCATTTGTATCAATACAATATTGGAAAATTCAGAATATGAAACATACAAAGGCCTGCATTTCCTCTAGGAGAGATGTAGTAACTGCAGGTTTGACATGTACATTTCTAGGAGTAGAAGATGCAACACTAAGAATTTTTGGTGTATGAGCTGTGCAACTATTCATGTCAACCTGATAAACAAACACAAGCACATTTCTGTAAAGTGGTATTTAGTAATCTAGTAATAAGTATTCAACCAAGCTTACATTGGTTGATTCCAGCAGTTCTGACTGGAGATCAACACCACTGAAATCACATTCTTCTAGGCGGGCAGCTAAATCCCTCCTATGTGAGAATGATTGCTGGAGGGATAAAACCAATAAGTGAGAAAAGAATAATGAGAAACAATAGGTTATTAAGTACACAGAGTGTTTTTCATACAGTTATTTTGGTGCTGATTTCATCTCTTTCTGCTTGCATGGCTTCTTTGTATTCCCTTATCTGCTCACCATGGGCTTTGACTGTTTGATCAAGTAAAATTTTAAGTTGATCAATATCACATTTTAATACAATGTTAGTCTGGTTTAGTTCTTCGATTTCTTTGTTAAGAATCATAATCTGAAAAAAAAACATGATCACAATTAATTAAGATGGTTCATTTAGGTAATTCCACCTAAACTAAAGAGTTTGTAGTCAAAAGGCAACCTCATTGTTTTTAGCAGCTGTTTGTCCTCTGAGCTGCTTTTCAGTAGTATGAAATTGCTCTGCAAATTTGTTTTTCTCCCTCTCACAAGAAACTATTGATGACTGTAAGTCTGTATTGCTTTCTTGAAGATATTTTACTTGTTTCGTCAATCTGGGAAATAAAAATATTGAAAAATTTTACAATTTTCAAATTATAAATGTAAAAATATGAAATCGGTAATCAGCCACCAACTTCATTATCTGATTTTCTGCGGATGCATATTTTTTTTCAATTTCTCTCCTTTCAGTTTGTTCTTGAATTAATGAGTCTTCTTGGTTTTGTAATTGATCTTTCAAAATTTTTATATTATTTTTCAGACAATCATTTTCTTCTTTTAAAATAAATACATCTTCAGTTTCACTTTCCCTGAAACAAGTTGATTTTTAAAAGATTCAAAGAGTTTGAGTGGGTGAAAGACATTCTACTATATCAATAAACTAACAAACTTGAGGGTGATCCAGGAGAAAAGCAATATGACTGCTTCGACTGATCAAGAAGCCCTAAAATCATGTAGATAAAAATTAGTAAAGAAGAATCATATCAGGGAGGTTTAAACGATACAAATCAAAGCAAAAAGCAAACACAACATAGATACCGTCACATGGAGAAACCGTAAAGTTTAAGTCAGCATCCGATTGCATCTTCTGCCAGGCCTTTATCCATGTAGCTTTGTCAATGAGTGGGTCTTGTTGCAGTGGATCAAGAAGGTCATAAACAGCTTGTAATAGATTTGCTTCTCTTTCACTAAACACAAAGGGACAAAATGAATAATTAAGAACATGTCTTTGAAAAAAAATAATCTTGGGGTAAAATGATATGATTAAAGAAGCAATCTGTCAAAGATAGTATTATCATCAGAAGCAATATGATATAAGACTAAACACTTACTTATCTGAATTAGGTATTTCATTTTTCATAGCCGTAATAAGAATTGACACTGGCACCTTGCCTGAATGCAGTTCATCATCACAAGTATCAAAGAGATCTCCCACTATTTCCATTCTGCTACTTTTTCATTCACTGTATTTATCTTGAAATAAATAAGGGGAACTAAAAGCATTAATCGGGAAGGTTTCACATTTCTAACCACACAAATCAACCTAAGGAATCCGTCTTGGCGGCACTATTTGTACAAATCATAAACATCAGGTACACCAACTTGACTTGGTTGATTCTGGCTCACAACTTGGCAACAGCACAAATCTGAGCTCCATTGGGTTGGTGAAAATATAATCCTTGTGTATTCTCAAAAACCCTAAAAAAAATCTCAATTCATGAGGGGTTTGAGGAATAATGTACAAAGTCCGGTACTTGCTGTTGCTACGTAGTATGTGAAGAGGCCTGTTGGCATCAGTGTATCCTGGTTCCAAATACAATGTGGTAACCGCAAAAATTCAAACTTTCATGCAATTTTGACACTTCTTTTCAAGTCTTTTCCCCTGTTTAGACCAACAAGCAGCAAGTTGCACGTGTATGTAAGTACGTATGACTGTTTCTGACGTGTTGTAATGTAGGGTGAGGTCTAATAGACGATCTGACTCAGCCGCTGAAATCAAAGTCAGATCCCAATTTGAGTTTTAAATGGTAGGGGATGCGGCGTTAGCATGTTGACTTCAGCGGCTTGGTCAGATCGTCCGCCTGTGGCTTCCCTCTCACTCCCTGATCTGAACACTTGGAGAACCAGTCTGAACATCTAAAACTGGTTTATTTTCTAGAGAGAATATTGTTAAATTTTAATCTTTTCCATTTGTGTTCTGGGATAGAAGCTACTCGCCTCTACACCTTTCCTCTTACCCTTTTCACTTTTTCCCTTCCAAAGAAGCTATAAAAGTGAAATTTTCAGCACTGAATAGAGCTCTTGGAGTATATTTGTTAAAGGCAAACAGAAAATCAAAAACAACCAAATCAATAAAATTTATGTTAGTTATTTATAAAGCAAATAATGATAATATGTAGGTTGAAACATAAGCCACTGATAAGATATTAAATTTAATATTGTAAAGTGAACTTGAACAATATCCAACAACAGAGTTTTTGCAGATAAAAATCTCACAAATCTCAAATTTTACAATGATGCTACAAGCATATCATAATCATTAGTTCCTGCTAAACGGGACTTAAGGAATTTGACATGGTCAGAGACATCTAAATAACTGCATTTCACTGCCTCATCTTCCTTCATAAATTTCTTCCATTGGAGCTAGAACATAAAATTGATAAAATAAAAATACATTTGCAATAGTAAAATCAAAGACAACTGGAATAGTAACGGCAAGGTGTGAAAAACCAACCAGTTTGGGGAATCTCTTTTCCGGCAAGGAAAATCGGTCTCCAGCCATAATAGTTAGCATATCTGCTCTTTCACACCAGGGCCAAATCATGAAGTCAACCATACCCGGGCGAGTTCCTGAAATTATGATTAAGGAAATGAGAGCACAGCTAGTCTGTAACATTAAACAATTTAAATTTGAAAATAACACACATACCACTGAAATAAGGAGAATCTCTTTTAGTCAGCTCAATTTCAAATTCCTCCAATGATTGCAATACATCATCTGAGTTAAGAGCATTTATATCTTGATACATTTTGTAGAACAAAACAATGAACTAAACAACAGAATAGTGAATGATAAGAAAAATTTGGCTGTAGGATAACAAACCCAGCGAGCAATGCACAATGAAGGCACATCAATTGGACGTCAATCCTACATCAGGAATGAAATTTTGATGTATAAATGTCAGTTTTGACGAAATTTCAACAAAATTACGTCAATTTACTGTAATTTTGGTTGATGATTGCTCGCTGGGAAGAATCATAAGTATAGATATAAAATGCTGTACCTGCGAAAACCGCTCAATTACAAGTTTATCCTTAGCCCGTTGAAGAGGGTCTGAACTTGCAAGAGGTCTAGTAGTCGAAATGCTGTCTAAATATTCACAAAGAACAAGACTTTCGTACAGCACAGTTCCATCCTCAAATTCAATTGCTGGAACTTTGCCCAGCGGATGCTTATCAAAAAGCCATTCTGGCTTAGCAGACAAGTTTACATTGACGACATCATACCTGAAGGGCATATGAATAAATTTTAATCATTTAATAATACTTTGCTGAGAGATTTTAGACATGTGGAAAATATACATACGGAATTTTTTTAGCATCAAGAACCAAATGAACTCGTTGGGCATAAGGACAAAACCTCATGCTGTAAAGTCGAAGTTTCCCTTTGGTTAAAGGGGGAGCAGTACTACCTGAAAATTTAATTTGGGTATATAAATTATTAATGATGATAAAAGCCCAGTTTTCAAAATATGAATGTGCTCTAAAAGCTAACATTTACATTTATTTAAAAAGAACATGTAAGAGTTCTTATAGTTTTTCAAAGGTGGAATTGTTTAAACAAAATGGATGAAGCAACACAAAACAGGTAATAACTGTAACAACTTACCCACTGACAGGTGGCGGCCGTTACCAAAGACCTGACTCATTGTGAGATCAGAACAGGATCACAATGCAAGATCTGAAACAAATGTGAATAATTGCTGAAAATAAAATAACAAGATAGCATACAATGTAAAAGAACTACAACTCAACTCAAGAACTATAAAAACAATATATACAATAAATGGGTGACGTTATTTATGTTTCAATAACCTAATTGTTGTAAAGGTAAAACCTCTAAAGCTTCATCTCTATGAATCAAGAATGAACAACCGAATGTGAGTAATGTGAGTATTCAAGCTGTTACAAGTTACCGAAATGATGTCGATAGAGATGTTGGCCTAGAGATAGACAGTTGCAACCTGGGGACTACAGGGGCAAGGGGTTCGGCCGCTGAGGCCACTGTTGTTTTCAGTAGGATATGACAAGCAACTTCTGGTCAACACCGGAAAGTCCTTACAGATAACGATCATTCTTGCACCAGTTCTGCACAGTCACGATCACCCCATACCTTTCACAAAATCTTGAACTTCGACGACTTCTCTTGAGAAACCACTTGAAGCCCAGCAGCTTTTCCTTTTTCCAACCTCCCACCCACACACAACCCCACCGCCCAACGCCCCTCCCCTCGCCCCCACATGCCGGGAGAGAGGGAGGGGGAACGCTCACCTTGCTGGACTATGGACTACTTATGGGAATGTCCAGGCCTACTAGAGCGGAATCTTTGTGAAATATAGGAAAAATATACCGATCAAGCTCAAATAGTAGCAATAGAAAGGGTTAAAATTTCCATTTCGGCGCAACGGGCTCTTATGGAGTGTTTAGTTGCCTAGCCTAGAGCGTTGAGGGGAAGTACAAGTACAAAATCAAAGCGAACACTCACTTTTAGTTATTTGAGAGGTTTTGACTGTTAAATTACTACAAAAAGTGAGTGGTTCGTGTTTACTGGGTATGTTCAAGATTTCAAGGTGTCAGCGAGTGCTCTATTCATCTCTAATTTCTCCTTGAAAATCTAGTTCTATGGAATTTTCTAGGGCAATAAAAAAAAAAAGAAGATGAAAGCAATAATGCAATTTGATAAAATTGTTTTATTATTTTATTCTAACTAATAAACGCACAAGATAGGACCAATTGTTAAGTAGAGATGTCCTTTACACTTTCATAAAAGACAAATCAACAACCTGATCCGGTTTGTTAATAGGAATAGCCTTGCAACCAAGAGGTTTCTCAGAATTCCATCTTATCATGTGATCCCGAACAACCTGAAAAACATTCCCCATATAACACATTGATGCACATACAGAAATATACCTAGAAGTCATGTAAAGGACATGATGTCTTACTCTTAAAAGTAATATTAGCAACTGCTGTTCAGCTAGATGGCGAGCAATGCATGTACGTCGGCCATGACCAAATGGTAATACAAGATAAGGATTGCTTTTCTCAAACACAGGACTTCCTTTCATCCATCTCTCTGGTAGGAAGACATCAGGATTGACAAAATAATCATCCATACGACAAGACACTTGATTTTGAGTAACAACATTAGTCTGTAAGTCAAAGTGATAAAAGTCAAATAAAACCTTTCCCAGAAAACATAAAGTAAGCATATTTACATAAACTCTGCCACTTACTCCTTTCGGTATATGGTACCCAGATAACACAATATCTTCTGTAAGAAGCCTTTCAGCACCTGCTGATATTGGATTCAATCGAAGAACCTCTTTAAGAACAGCTCGGGCATAATGAGCGCTAGACAAAATCTCTGGTGTTATTGCCTGTTCTGGAGACTGCAGGAGATCTCTGGCTTCCATCCTAAGAATATCTTGGACTCTCTCATTTTTTGAAAGGTGATAAAGTGCAAAAGAAGCAGTAAATGCAGTCTGAAAAGTCAAAAGTAAAATTATTGTTTAGACACACCAATTGAAAATGCTGGAGGAACCTGTAACTCATACTATATAATACATAACTCAATATTAATAGAAATTCACAGAAACATTTTCCTCTACTTCCTAAGCAATCAGAATTGTACGTACTGCGTTAATTCCAGCAAGAAGTAAGTCCACAGTCATTCCAATTACATCCTTATAGTTTATGCTTGGCATTGTTAAATAAAGCTCAAGCAAGGAGGGAACATAATCTTCTGAATATTCTAATGGGTTGGACTTTTCTAAAGATCTCTTCTTTTTCTTTACCAACTCTACTGCAACACTAAAAGTATTACTGGTTAATTGTAAATACACAACCATAGGTGCTTGTGGTCAACAAGTTATGTTACATACCTTTCAATGAACAGAGATGCCTCACTAAATCGCTTCCATAGTCTTGTTTGGAAGCCAACACGATCCATCATAAACCCAGTCTGGTTGGCAGTAAAAGCAGCTTCAATTAATTGAGAGGAGCGGGAATCATACTTCAACTGTTGATTAGAAAAGGAATCAAATTCCTCATCAAATGCTATTAAACATGTTACTGTAAAATATCAAAAGTTAGTGAAGAATTACAAGTTTGCGTAAAAAGTTCTTATCACTTCAATTTTTTTTTAAAGAGAGAGAAAACTCACACTGTAGAGAGAGCCTAGATAGAACAAACATAAAGTCAAAATCACAAGGAAAAAGTAACTGTCTGTTTACAAACTCTTTTATTATTCTGTCAGTTGCAGGCAAATAAGCTTGAACAGCCTGAGGAGCACTAAAGTCCTTCTGAAATTCTCGCCGCAATTTCCACCACTCTTCTCCATTGCTGTGCAACGAAACAGAATACAGAATAAACTTGGAAGTAGAAAACAATGAAGTCAGTGCTCACACCAGAAAACACATAACAAAAATTGATGACTTACGTGGAAAGGAGACCTCCAGAACAGTAAACTTCTGGACGACTTTTGCGGTATTTTTCAACAGCAAGGTGGCTTTTTCGAGATGGAAACATAGTGGTTTCATACAAAATCAATTGCTTATAATCCTCTGGATCAAATATCCAAACTGTATGTTTACCTGGTACAATTTCTTCACGAACTATTCTGCCATATTTTAAATACTTTTTCCGTCCAGATTCAATAACATTTTCAAAAGAATAAACCCCTTGAAAAGAGCACAATTTTAATTAGAAGCCAGCACTTGCCAAAACTTGTTTAAAAATAGGAGAGTGTGTAGAGAGGAGAGCTGAACTTACCCAATGAGTAGAGATATACGGTTCCAATGAATGGAAGTGACTTTGGCCCAGGAATTTCATCGAATGGCTTGATATCTTGAGTGAGTTGCTCTTGTTCTGGTTCACTCAAGGAGGAACTGAGACTCCTTTTACTCAAGTTTAAATTTACTTGTTTAACTGCACCAATGATATTTTTCCAGAACCCAATTTTACTTGGACCACACTGAAGAGCCATGTTATACATAAAAGCACTGGAAATTGGAATAAAAGTTATTGTAACATCGTTCTAAACAAAATCTAACCTTATATAGATTTGCGACGTACGTTGCTCAAATATTAAATCACGTTGTCCACACCAAAACGACTATTCATGCTTATACTCTCTAAATTCCAGTCCATAGACACAATACTTCGTGTTATTTGCTCAGTTTCTATATTTTCAATAACACTCCGGCAAGAACAATCCGGTTACCAATGTTTAGGTCAGGTCTGAAGCAGCCGACATCAGCGAACACCGTATTCGGATTGAAATATAAAACCAAATTTACATTCACATTAGGAAAGCAGAACATCCGATCCGACGCCAAGCGGCGTCGTCTGTATGTGTGTGTGTTGTCACAGAAATCTTAGATTTATCGCCCAGTCTGATTTCTGAATTAAACCTCATGAAATTCGTCGATAGGGATCTTCATATGCAGTACTAGTACTCGTGATTTCGATTTTCTTATATTTCTAAGAAGTGAAACCTACACAATGACGCGGGTGTGTTTATCGTTTTACCCCAGGCTTCCAACGGCTTCACGTTTTAGGGAATATTAAGTGCTTCATAAGCAGACTGTTCAGATTCATGGACAGAAGCTTATTTTGTCTGAATAATGCAACCAGCAAAAAGGAAACGACTCTCTTGCGACTTGGCACTGAAGAAAGGGTCATCTTCAATGAGTGAGAAACAGCGATGTTTGATGCTTGAATTTCTTACCCAGCATCCCAATATGGTTCTTGATCGCTCAGTGGGAGGAACATCGAATAGACATGATAGGGATGAGCTCTGGCAAAAGCTTGCAACTATTTTGAACAAGTGCGAGTCTGGTGCTCAGAAAGATGGAGGCGGGTGGAGGAGGGTAGGAGATCAATTTTTTCCTTACTCTTACAGCCTCTACACATCATGTTTTCATTGCTTTCCCAACAAAATTAAGTTTTAATAGACATTTTGTTTCAGTCATGGCAGGACTTGAAGCGCTATGAGAGCCTGAAAGCAAAAGAGTCAATGGCAAAACTCTGTACCGTGAATGAACCTCCACTGTTAGAACTCTCTCCCCTTCAAGAAAAAATTGCAAATCTTCTAAATCTATCCATCTCAGTAAGTAGTTCACGTACACACAATGAGTTGGAATTAAATAAAATCAAACAAAAACAAGCTACTTTGCATTAAAAGACATTTATCACATTTTTTTTTTTACAAATTTTACAGCAAAATTGCTTTTTAAATATCCTTGCAATCCTAATACAAGCTCTTTCTTTCCAAACTGAAATGTAGTTGAACTGCCATTTAAGTTATACACCCTAAACCACGTAGCAAGCTGACTTTCAAGAATTGAAATTCTTTACCAATACTGATTAGGTGTACAATCTGGCTTGAAGAAACCTTCTTTTTAAAATTTATGACCCATTTTGTCTTCTTTTTCTTTCCTCACAAAACCCTTTAAAAGGACGAAGCTTTAACTGGAAATGCAGAAATTTCAGGGGAAAAGAAAGACAGTTCAACATCACCTCAAAATGAGTGCCTGGATTCGACAACAGTACACCGAACTGCAAATGATCTGGGCAAATCTAGTACAAGTTCGACAGAGAACACTTTGGGTGTGTAATAGATAAACTGTCACAATTTCTGTAGCAAAAAGTTTTTGTTAACAATTCTTATTTTTATTTTTTATAGATAATGTTACTGAACTGAGCCTGGCTAAAGCCATGCAAAACATAGCAAATGCTTTGAATGCAAGGAATTCCATAGAAGAAAGAAAAGTCAGGGTGTTTGAAAACTTGCTGACTTTGTATGCAGCAAAGAATGGAAATGGCACAGCTGATGTAATATAAATCACTAAGTTAAATGAAAATCAGAAGAAAGCAAATTTTGTAAAATAGAAGGTGGAAAATTAAAACATTCAAAATTAAACAAAAACCAAGATTTAAAAATTGACAAATAAAATTTTAAATAAAGTAATACTTCTTACTGTCTACTTGGGTGACAATGAGTATACTATTTTGAGAAGATGAAGTGTAGTTCATTATTTTGTGCCCAGTGAAGTACCAGACACAGTTTGAAAGCTTATCTTAAGAGATAGGTTTGGATTGGAGCACATCAAAATATTAATTTTGAGGACAGCCATAATAAATCAATCAAACAGGGCCCAACAAATTATGGAGATAATATGTACAAAACATACCTTGAAAATACTAGCACACTCAGTTGGTCCTAAATATTACAAAGTAGGTAAGAAATATACATTTAAAAAAAATCCCAACAAAGAATTCATCAGTTGTTGCAGTGAAGTATAGGCAACAAATTCACAACATGTTGAAATATAAAAAAAAAATCATGTAAACATGAGAACTGTAGATAATAATCACAGAGCACAACCCATGAAATTTTCATAAATATGAGATGCCTAAACATGATCACAATGCATCAGCTATTCTGACTGTTCAGAAGAGCAACAAATTCCTTTCACTTGGTGAGTTCAGTGCTCACTAGTACGATTTTAGTTCATCACAAAAAGACTAACTGAATAACTGCTCGGTAGCACGTTCAAGGTCCCAGTTAAATGAAGAAAGAGCAACTCTTGCATCATGACTTTCTATTCCCATGTCAGTCAGGCGTCTTATTTTGGAATCAAACTCAGGATTGCTATATGGCCCTGAAATAAAAAAGATATGAAAAAATGATCAAAAGTACTACTAAAGAGAATAAACTGTACTGATTACCTCCAGCATAGGCAGCAGTCCAGTGACGTGCTGTTAGACGAAACATTTCAGGTGCATCTTTATATTGTTTAGCAACTACTGCATCTTGAGGATCATCTGGCTCGGCAGCAGATAATAGTGCTTGTAGAGAAAGTAGAACTGTACGTAATGTCATAGCAGCAGCCCTGCAAAAAATAAAAAATAGATTCTATCATGTTGATTCAAAACTTCCCAATATCTGATGCTCATGAATGTGAATGTTTACCACTGGTCTTTCAGGATGTCTAAGCATATGGCACCTGTGACTGATGAAATATTGGGATGCCATATTTTAGTGAGGAAGCGAACCTTCAGAAAACATAAAAGTCAAGTCAAATTAAATAGGTAAACAGCAGATTTCTTCTGAAATCCCAATAAATATTTTGTCTGTTCTATTCATACCTTTGGTGGATTAAATGGGTATGTTTCTGGAACTTTTATTTCCAAAACAAAATTACCACCTTCATAGGGAGTATCTGGTGGGCCAGCAATTTCACCCTTGAGCTCTGTGTAGCTATCACTGACAAGCTCAACTTTGATGGCACATTTTGCAACCTGTAAGTAGTGGTATAACAAACATGGTATTTCAAATGAACTATAAAAGATATGACAATCTGTAGCATAGTATCTCTCTGCACTCAAGGTTTCATCACATGTTTGAGTCCCACAGAGTATTTGTAACTAAATCTATATCAGAACTTCTTATTGTGCAATTTTGAATGTTGAAGCTCAGGCTCGAGCTATCTCATAAAAAGAGGGGAGGAACATCTTGTGATGTCACAATGGTGGCTCACTTATCAATTGACCTCTTGACCCCACCCCACGACCACTGCCATAGCAAAACTCTTGTTTTTGACTAAGAGAAGCAGTGGGCTTGCAAACACAAACCTGTTTATGTTAAAACAAGTGATTTGACCAGAATGGAATCCAAAAATGGTAAGTCTAAAAGCATTTTTGAAAAAAAGTCAAAACTAGTAAACAAGAGCAGCATGTAGACATGAATTATTAAGCCAACTCAAAGTATAATTAGTACAGACTGAATTGAACTGCAAGGATGCTCACAAAGCTGAGAGATGTTAACACGTAGCAAATATAAATCAAACTGTAGAAAGTAATGTAATAAAAGTTGGAATGCTTATGAGATTCAGAAGATGAATTAAAATGTCTTTATCGTCGCCATCAATATAGTTTATAACAGAACAAACCAGTAGAGGCGACAAGAATATTTGAATCTCAGATCATGCTGGAAATGATCCACAATCCAAATAAAAAAACAGAAAAAGGTTGGCAAATTGAAACTGTGCTCTGAAATAGAACAATTCTGTAGCATAGCCATAAATATTAGTTGAGATGCAAAACTTTAAGTCTTCCAACGTGACATTGTTGCATCTTTATGACACTTGATTCAACCAGTGATTAAACTCAAATAGGGCATTATTAAGGAATGGCTTGAAATAACATCTAATATTTTTAAATTTTGAAATATGTAAGTCATGTTCCTACCTCTTCACTTTTTATAACCTCTTTGAATTCTCTCTTGATTCTTTGAGCAGCTATGTTTGCCATTTCGTCCGGGGCTCGTGTTTTACGAGTAAAACATACCAATTTAAAATTATCGCATAAACTAATTTTTTTCGTAGTTCGTGTTAATTGTGTTGCCCTTTGGAACAAAGACAACAGTATTTAATAAACTTTCAAATTGTGAACATGAAGCAGCAGCTCACTGTCTTCCAGTTTGTTTGAATGCTGTTGCTTTTGTTCTTCTTCTCTCATCGTGGCTATACACTTCAGTAGCACGGTCCAGCCAGCTCCCATTTAATGGTGACATGACGCCATGACGTGCGTTTTCGAGTTTTTATTTGAGAAATACCATTATTCATTGTTATTATCCCGAAACGCTGTGGCGACATCTTCAATTCTTAAATTTGGATTATTTCGGTGTGAAGAAGCGGGCGAGGGGTTGAGAGGAAGTGCGATGAGTGGGAGTGGGGGAGGTAGCGGAGGCGGATGTGACGTATCCAATCGCTCTTCAGCAGGCTTTCCGATTGGTTATTTGTGTTTTTAGTGATGCCCGTGTTATCGCAGCCAGTGCGTGCTAAGAGTTTGTTGCGAGCAAACCTCGAGAGGCCAAACGTTGTAATCCGCAGCAGGATGCCGAACATCAAAGTCTTCAGCGGCACCTCGCACCCAGATCTTGCCCAAAGGATCGTGGATCGACTGGGCATTGATTTAGGAAAAGTCGTCACCAAGAAGTTCAGCAACTTAGAAACATGGTGAGCACTTTAAGGACCCGTTCTTCGCTACACTTCGGAACTTGTCGTCCACATTAAGGACGACGAGTTTTCTCGCGTAAATAGTTTCCTCGGCGTTTCCTTGTTTTGTCAGCAGACAATGTATCTGGTCTCATAACCTATCGGCGCGGCATGACCTGTAGGAATACCGACACCTGTGCCTTTTCGCATCAATAGTCTGCTTTAACACGGCTCAAAAAAAAAAAATTAAAAAAAATCGTGGCATGTTTTGATTAGGCGCCCGCATGGTCATGGGTCTTGTCCCTTCACAATTTCGAGGGAGCGCGGAGAGAGATCCCTGGATGCGTTACCTTCTCTCATAACAGTCACGTCCTCGCACCTGTCACGTTGTTTTCCGGCGTCGGCACGGCCGCCGATCCTGTGGAGGCCGCTTGGCGGATCAGCATCGCTTCGCTGACCCTGCAACTGTATCCGCGGTGCATTCCTTTTACCCACGCTGCTGCTACCTCCGCTGCTGCACCAGCGGCCGCAGCGGTGCAGCGCGTGCTCACGAAGAGGGTGGCCTCGACCTGTCCGAAGGTGTTACTGGGACATAAGAGGGACGGCTTCTAATTTGACATGATTTGTTTATCATTGCAGTGTGGAGATTGGAGAGTCTGTGCGTGGAGAAGATGTCTACATCGTGCAGAGTGGCAGTGGGGAAGTTAATGACAACCTGATGGAATTGCTCATCATGATAAATGCCTGTAAAATTGCTTCTGCTTCACGAGTGACTGCTGTCATCCCCTGCTTCCCTTATGCCCGCCAGGACAAAAAGGACAAGGTACGTCAAAAGATATTGAATTCCATTTGTTTCAAGTTTGTGCCTTGATTTTGTTTTTCACTGTAGTTTTTATCTAAGCTGTAGCCTATTGGGTGATGTACTGTATTACATAAGACATTTTGACTTTAAATGGTTTTCATTTAACTTAAGTTCAGTCACTTCTTATGCCTGCTGGTTTCTAATCCAGACTAATAAGTATGTTGCTACTCACCTTTATTTTCTTGACTTTTTTAATTCATCAAAATTCTTTGTTTGCTATTGCTCTCATCTATTGCATAACTTGAAAATCTTCCTTGACTTACACTGAAGTTCTTTTGTATAAGCATCTAAGTTTTGGTAAGTGTGGATCTAGTAAATTGTGGTGGTTGACACAAGTGGCACAAAGCTATAACCACTCTACCATTCTGGTTACACCTCAGCATCTACTACCCTATTCTTCAATTATAGTGGTAGAACATCCAGCCACATTCAGCCACTGTACCCTCACAATGTAAGATGTGACTGATTCCCACATGTTCATTTGTAGACTGCTGGTGACGGAAAACCTGTGGTCGAACCATCTTTCAAGAATAACGATTGGAAGTTCAGGGTAAATTCTCTTTGCACGGTAACAGGGTACAGGTTGCTTGGTTCTGTGATGTCACTGGGAAAAATTGTCTGTCTCTGGGATTTTCAAATATTTCCTCACACATGACAGCTGTCGCCTACTTTATGTTTGGCGGCCTTCAAGCTTTGATTCGGGTTGAGTGCTGATAAACTGTTGACCCATTCATGAGTGGTGGGCTCTCTGATATGGGGTCAGAGTTCACTGCATTGCGAAAGAAACAGGGTGACTGTTGTTCTGTGCCTGGGCCCTGGCAGTGTTACATAGTTGGTCTTGTTTGTCACTCTTTGACAAACAGTATGGAGTGAGATTGGTTGTAGACAGTCCGGCTGCTTAGGGTGTTGACCTCACTCAGAATCAGTTTCCATCACTTGATGACATCAGACTTTCCCCCAAAGCAACTTCTGTGGTTATCAGATCTTTGTTGATTCAGCTTCAATATCTGTGTTCAGACTTTGACCCACTTTAAGAAGAAAGATGAGTTTGAGGCTCTATTAGAGCTTCTTTGTATAGAATAGGGTGCATGCATATGGAAAAATGTATTACTGTCAAAAAGTATTGCATGATTCTGAAACAGCATGTGGGCTGTCAATTCTAACACACTTGAAAAGCTTGCCAAAATTCTTTTTAACACATCACTCATAGTGCTATGTAAGATAGGAAGTTTCTACTGAAGTGGTTATGATTTTGCCGCTGGTTGATCACCACAATACTCTGCTTCTGATCCAACTCTCAAAGTTTTATTTTGAGACCATCAGTTGAAAACAATTAAAAAAATAACAAAATAAAGCTTACATCTTTAAACCATCTTGTGCTATCTTGCATGTCTTCTGCAACTTGTTTGTGTTTAAGTTTAACATTTGAGTGGTATTTCTTGTTTCCCATTTGTTTAAATTCCCTCATGTGAATGCTAATTGCTATTTTTGAGAATCTGCTTAGGGACATAATTTTACGTGCTTTTTTTGTACATCAAGGTTTTATTACTGAACAGATTGGAACTATTTATCATGAATTTATCATGGGTATTTGTTTTTTCAGAGTCGTGCTCCAATTTCTGCTAAACTTGTTGCCAACATGCTTAGTGTTGCTGGCGCTGATCATATCATTACTATGGATCTTCACGCTTCTCAAATTCAAGGCTTCTTTGACATTCCTGTTGACAATCTGTATGCTGAACCTGCAGTTTTGAAGTGGATTAAGGAAAATATTGCAGAGTGGCGCAATTCAATTATTGTGTCCCCAGATGCTGGGGGTGCTAAGAGGTATAAACATTTTTTAAATGTATTTGGATGATTGATTACTGGCCTTAACTTTGATTAACCTATCTTTTCCTTTTCTCCAACAAGGGTAACATCAATCGCTGACCGATTAAATGTTGAATTTGCCCTGATTCATAAAGAGCGCAAAAAGGCCAACGAAGTTGCATCAATGGTTTTGGTTGGAGATGTGAAAGACCGTGTTGCAATTCTTGTTGATGATATGGCAGACACATGTGGTACTATTTGCCATGCTGCTGAAAAGTAAGACTCATCCGTCTTTCTTCTCTTTTGTTTTTTCAAATGGCTTGTATGACAAAGTTTGTACTTGCAGACTTCTGGAAGCTGGTGCTACACGAGTATATGCAATTTTGACTCATGGAATATTCTCTGGACCCGCTATATCAAGGATCAACAATGCCTGTTTCGAGGCTGTTGTTGTTACTAACACCATTCCTCAAGATGGGCATATGAAAGACTGTCCTCGTATTCAGGTAGGTAATGAATGAAGTATCTCAATCCATACCATTTTCTATGAGGTTCTAAATTTTATTTTATTTTTACAGTGTATTGATGTGTCTATGATGTTTGCGGAAGCTGTAAGGAGAACACACAATGGTGAAAGTGTGTCCTACCTTTTCTCCAATGTTCCATATTAAGTACCTGTCCATTTTAATTTGTTTATGGGTCTTTAAAGTTCAGTTTTATCACACCCGACAACCTGTACACTGATATGATCAATTAATCTTTAGGACTGACATTTGATGATTAAAGCCAATAATCAAAGCAAAATGTAGATGTTTCAATAGTTGTCTCTAAACTAGGTGAAATGTAAGAACATCAAAGGAAGGAAATTGTGTGCCATAAATTGTATTGAAGTGAAATTTTCTGTGTTCATGTGACATGGCTGTCTTAATCTTCATCTCATCTTTCCTCTATTCTATGGTAAAATGGAAAACAGACCATCTTTCAAAGGTGTGAATGTTGACATTCTAATAGGTTCACCATAGGGCCAAGTAATATGTAGTTTATGCACTCCTCTCAGAGGGTATGTCATTGGCTGTGAGTATGTGTGGAGCCAGTTTGGCTCATGTTACTACTTAGGATTGAATTTGGCTTGTGTTAGTTATTGTGAAATTATGTTGATTAATTCTTTGTCTTCAAATGCTGCGTGGGTTGTATAAAAGTACAGATTGTCTGGTCTTGAATGCTTAAAGTTCAATGATTTGTGGAATCAAGTAGTGCTTGCTATTAGCACTAAGTTTTGGTCTTGATCTACCCACTGACACATGTCTTGTTTTTGGTTTTTTTAATTATTTCTTGCCCCTCTTACTTTTCTAGTATTGATCAGTATTTTGTTAAGATTTGAAAGAGATTGATAAACATATTTTCCTGATCCAGAACACGTCTATTTTATTGTTTTATGTATGACTGTCCTCTAAAGGAACTTGAATCTTGTATTGTTAGTCTGTTGACAACTTTTATAGCAGATACATTTAGGGATGAAAGCACTCTTGTAAATTCTCTGTGAACCACAGTATCAATTTCCGCATGTGAAGTAACGGGTCTTTTTGTGTTTAATTTAGTAACCGAATGTTGATTATTTGAGATGACTACAGTACATCATTTACAATCACAAATTTTAGAAACTTAATTTTAGATCTGCAATGTTATGTTTTCACTTAACTTCAGCAAACTGAACACTTAAGGCCTGAAGTTAGTTAGATGCTTGTACAATGTAAATTAGAAAAAATAAATTTTTGATGAGATTTTGTAAACATCGTTTTTGGTTTCTGGTGACATTGTTTTAAGATCACTTCAATACAATCCCAATAACAATCTTCATATTTTAATTGTGGAAAAATATTCAAAGGATTACAGTTTGCAATTTAATCCTCCGGTAGGTACCCTTGTTATGGGTACTGACATGACATTAGCTGCTAGATAAGCAGAGCAAATGTTAGTGTTTCAATTTGATTTAATAAAATGGTAGGTCAAACTTGAATCTATGCGCAATGTTCATAAGGCTTTTGAAGTTCCTACCGGCATTATTACATCAAAAACTACAGGAGGATTTGAGGGTACATATTTTATATCACAGGTCGAAGCATTCACAAAAATTATCTTCCCATCTGATGTAATACCGTAACCTGTAAACACATTGTCAATTTGTTACAAGGTCAAAATAGCCAAACCAAACCACTCAATGTAGTATTTTGCAGGGTTAAGACTGGCCACAATTGTCATTTGTTAGAAATCAGCCAATGAGAAGCCTTGAAACCCCACAAGAACATATCCAACAAATGTCACTTGTGGCCAGTATAAACCCTGCATTTGACAAATCAGTACAGCATGGTGTGCTCACCTTCGTGTATGTGCCCAAAAACATGATATTTTGGTTTGACTCTCTGCTGAACTGTGGCAAGAAGTTCAACACAGCCAGCCCGCACACCTGTGCAGCATAGATCACCATGACCAATTGGAGGTGTGTGACTGACCAGAATATCAGTATCGTCAGGAATTAGATCCCATTTTGATAGACAAGGTTCTCCTCGAGGTAAGTTAAAGGCCCACTTACAAAATTCTGGTTGCCTAGAATTTTTGCAAATACAAAGAGTAATTTCGATCTTCATAGGAAGAATAATTAGGGAAATAATTGGATGAAAGAAAAGATTTTCACCAACCAAGGGGTTCCATATATTTTAATGCCATGAATGATCACTTCCTCGTCTTGAAGGTATGTACAGTTGGTCAGGTATTGCTTAGCGTTTGGGGTGCGGATCGCTTCAGCAATAGCATTTCGAGATAAGCCCAAAGTTGGGACAGTTGAGGGGAGAACTTTGTCGTTGCTCTTAATGAAGTTCTCGTCTAGGCTCAGCTCATGATTGCCAGCTATAACTATCTTGTGTTTGTGTGGCAAGTTTCCTGTAATAATGAGGACAAAGCACATAAATTTTAAGTTTAAAGAAAAATGCTACTTTCAGATATTCAAACCTTCATACCAAGCCATTCGTTAAACTCAACGATTTCCTCCAAACTACCACATCGGGTAAAGTCTCCTGCATGTATGAATATATCTCCATCTGGCACATCAAATTTTATATGAGAAGTAAGTGAATGTGTATCACTCATACAAACAATTCTCACCTAAAATAGAAACAAGTAAAGTTTAAATCAGTCAAATATTTATTTTTCAAAATGGAACTTTTCCCTTTTCAAAAACCATGTCAAAACAACAACAGATCAACAAAATCAAATACATCTTATTTTTATATATTTCATTTTATGATCAGAGAGAAAATGAAAATATAACTAGAGAAGGGCGGTTTACCACTGACCTTGTTGGGTGCAACCCCTCTTTTAGGAGGTGTAGCATGAATCTTCAAAACCCTTTGAGACTTTGACAGCTCTGACCATGCTTGAGTAGGGTTGTGTGTGAGATTATGGATTCCCACTTTCATTTCAGCTTTAGCTATTTTACTGCAGCTATTCTTCTATTAATTAGATATATGTGGTACATTTTTCTTTCCCCCACATGAATGAGTCCAAGAAACACCTTTCCTTTAACTTAACAACTTGCAACAGCAGACAGCCAAGCAGACAGAGCAGACCACTTCGCTACTCCGCAAACACAAAGGTGAAGGGTGAGAGGGGTTGCGGAGTGGAGGGGTCGTCCGACCAAATTTGACCACAAAACATAACAAATCCAGTTTTTAGTATTTCAAAGCTATTTGATGGTTGGTATTACAATAGAAGCGTGGATATTGGAGTCCTTTAGGCCTAAATAATAAACTGGATTTTTATAAATGGACGGTGAGCATATGAGGTTACTTGAAAAACAGACTATGTGGCCCCCGTACAGTCATCCGGTGGCAACGGCCTCCCTGTTGGCAACACTGATAGCATCAGACAAAGAGTTCAAGAAGGGTAATGGCCGCTGACGCATTTGTCGATCAATTACAATGTTTAACGGTCGCAAGAAGATAAATGAAGATAAAACGAAAGGTAAGTACAATTCAAAAGTCTTAAAAGATTACAGAGGCTACAGGTTGGTAAATTTTCTATTCCTGCTGAGAATTTGAGGCGTAGTAAATGAGACAGAAGCTATCGGCTGCTAGCGTCTCCTCATGGCGTCTGCTATTCTAACTCGCGCCAAGACCAACTGTTGGATGCGTCAGTGAAAATATTGCCATTTTCTGTAGTCTAGACTTAAATACTTAAGTTACTTGTACAATAGTGACTCTTTTCCTTTTGTTCTTGTACCGATGGTAATAGACAGGTAAGCGTCTTCGATATTTCAGCAAGAAATAGTACGCCTATCGCTCTGTTTATGTGTGCCATGACCACTCGTAGTTGCCAGCGAGTCATGGCCAATGGTTCTTGTAAACATGACGCCTGTTTGTAAAATCCGATGAAAACGATTGATTTGTACTATTTATTTGCAACTGTAGTGCTTGGAGATGCCGAGTACGTATACTGTGCTTACAAATCCATGTAAATGTTATGAAAATGCGAAAGCGTCCTTCTGCATCCCCATCACAATGGGCGCCTCCCTGGTTGTTTATGCGTTTGCGTGCCGACAGTGGCACTTCTTTCAAGTTTATTTGCTTTTCCATGTAGCTATCGGATGTTCCCTGTCACTTTAATATTTCTCGAAATAGGTTGTTATAACCCTAATTGGTCTACAGTTGTTTGTCGAAATTGATTTTAAAGAATTAGCCTTAACCGTATTTCAGGCTTAGTTATGAGCCTGGTGAGCGGCGGAACCTGTTGGAATGTTCAGAGGTTATGTTCAGGGGGGTGTTGGAAAGGACGTTTTCCGTCCGTTTTTTCCTGATGAGATCTTCGTAAAATACTGTTTTAACCTTACTTTGAGTATCTAAATTAACTGAATCATTGGCGAATGTTGGCATTCCTGTTAATGTGCTCTAAGGAGGTAAACTTAATTTTTAACAGTCATTAGTTTCTGCTACATACTGTTATTTTGTTTTTGTTTTTAAAGTTATCATTAATCAGTCTATGTTGCTCTCTCCCCCCTTTTTTTGACAAATTTAAAAAGTATTATTTAAATAGAATTGACGAAAGAAACATTCTTAAATTTCTTTTAAGGGAGTAAATAACAACCGTCTTTTGTACTCCCATAAATTTACACACTTTTTGAAAAAAAAAATCATTGTTGACTTTTGCTATATATATTTTTTGACATGTGTTTAAAGATGTGCTTTAATTCTGTTGTAGCCTCTAAAGGACGATCTGATAGTGGAAACAATTGGAAAATGGATCACATACCTTCCCTCCGTCCTGCATCAGGCCTTCTGGACATGCTCGCAGAAGTAGCCTCTCAAACCTTGCATAGTGATCCCACTGTAAAGACTTCTCCAGTCAAGAAAAAATCCACTGAAAGAGCTGTCCGAGAGCCAAGAGAGAAACCTGAACCCAAAGAGTCAGCTCGCAGGAAATCTTCTAAGGTAAATTACAATGGACCTTAATTTGCTGTCTCAAAAGTAATTTATTATTATTGCTAATTAATTTTGATCTGTTTACTGTTTAGAGAGCTGAGGTGGACACATTGACCGCTGCTAAGCTGCGTTCATTGTCACTTTCCCAACAGCTCAGGCTTTGCTCTAGACTTGATGGAGATGAAATGCGCCGTACTTTTACCTACACCTGCCTTTTGGAACCAGAGTTATGTGGCCAAACATTCTCTAGTTTTGGTAGTGAAGGCCGTGCTAGACAGATGATGCGCACTCACCTCTTAGAGCACCTAAAGAATCATGGGCCAGGTATGTTAAGCTTCTCTCCACTTCCATGTCAGTGTGGAGCCTTGTGATTGCAATGTACTAAGCATTTGTCTCTCTTTCTTTCAAGATGAACCCATTCGTGTGAGCCGCAGGCGGCGTGCCCCAAAAGTTCAACCCTCAAAAAAGAAAGTCAATCCTAAAGTTAAAGTAGAACCCGTGAAAGCATCACGCTTGCGTTATTCAGAGCTCTATGATGAAATAACGAATATACCTGTCAACAACAAGGAGAACAAAGTTGATGGTGCAGGGGACTGGAAGTCTCCTAATGACCGTTCTCAACCAAAACTTCAAAGTTTGAATTTGCTTAAAATTGTTGATATTCCCACACCTGTGCCTGCTCAGACTTCTCCCATTCAGACTATTATACCTTCTCAGCAAAGTTCTGTCGATTCAGATGAAGACACTGTGTCCTGTTGCAGCACTGGCAGTCGATATGGGTACGAAGTGATGACAACTTACACCCTTTTGTACTTAGTTGAATTATTGTTAGACATTATATTGGGTATATGGTCTTGAGCCTGGCTGGTAGGGGCACTGGGATCCACATACCCATTTAATGCTTTTGATTCTCAAAGACACTCAGGCACCCTTTGTGTAAAATGTATTCATTGCTTCTTTAATTTTATTTTAGCGACTTGCCTCCACCTGGCAGTCCATCACGTGAACATGTTGCTGTAAATAGCGAGTCAAAAGATCAAGATTCTGAAGGTGAGAAGAGTATCTATACTGAGCACAGCTACACTTCACGAGGAACTGAGAATTCCAATGGAAGCATCATCAACAGTGTTTACAGCAGTGAGGTATCACGTATTTTCATCAAGCCAGAACCTGGTTTGGATCCAGTCTTGGATTCACCAGAAGTAAGTACTATCTATCTGCTTGTATCAATTATTTAGCATAGTGTCTCAGTTTTCACAAATTCCATTTTCAACAGGTATTTGTGGAAACCATAAGTAACAAGCGGGTCCCATCGGTTGGACGTGAGATTGACGTGAGGACTGAACCACCAGCTAAAACCATCAAGTCAGGTAATTTATTTCTTCCTTCTTTCCCTTTCCTCTTTTGAGGAAAACAAAATATCTTTTGGTTTGCGGGGTTATTTTGGTTTGTCATGCATGTTGCTAAGGGTGTAATAACTTTCTGCATAGCTGCCAAACTTAAGGACATCTTAAAATCTATAATATCAAAACTGAGAGGTAAGCGATGTGTGACTGTTTTCGGGTTAAGCCAATTGGCCCATCTCTTCATTTACCAAATTTTAATGTAGTCCATTGGTAGCTTGTATTTGTGTTAATAAAAGCTGTTAGACTAAATCCATCAACTATTAGCACATCCCATTTTTACTAAGGAAGCCTTCTATTTCAGAAGATCTGCCTGTTCTTTGTGACAACCGCCGTGAGCCGTCAAATCATGAGTTAAATGGAAGAGAGACTCGAGAGTTGACCTGGGAAACAACAGCTGTAGAACGTGATGAATTTCATCAGCACAAGAAGCCTAAAGGGAAAGCGAAGTTCATCGGGCAGTCAAAAGCTGAGAAAGAAATGGCAATCCGTCTTATCAATGCTATCAAAACCAAAGGTAGTCCTGCAGGGTTGCAATCTCTTGACACCCTTGAGTGTCGCATTTGCCGCCCACCTCGTTGTTTCACTGCTCCTACCACTCTGATGAGTCACTATCGTAGTCATGCTGGTAAGATTTTTCCCTTTCTTTTCATTTTATCTACTTGCTGTGTAGTCTTTTTAATCTTTAATTCCTTACTTTATTTTCAGGTATCAAGCCTTATGAGTGCCGCATTTGCCGAGCTGCCTTTACTCGTCAGCATTCTCTTAACTATCACATGCTTATTCACTCAAACCAGACTCGGTTTACTTGCCATGACTGTGGGCGCAAATTTAGACACCCTTCCCACTTCAAGGAACACAGGCGCAGACACACAGGGGAGTCACCGTTTGAGTGCTCTGATTGCTTGCTTAGGTAAATATAATTGAACTAATGTTTTAAAGATTCCTATCTTCAATATGTTGAACATCCACATAATTTATCTATCTTCTTCTCTTAGATTTAAAACCAGGAACACTTACAAGCGCCACTTGAAAACTAGGCATGGAAAAGTTCTAACAACATCTGGAGGGCTTATTATTCTTTCTGAGGAGGAATTTAAACGTGTTCGCACCATGCCTCGCTCTCCTCTCTCACATCAGCAATCTCGCAATGGTTCTGTAAATGGAAAAGTAGCAGCTGATGCTGATTCTGATGAAGAAGAGGAAGAAGAAGATGGTTACTCATCCAGTGGCGCCGAAGATATTTCTGACAAGCTAGAATCTGGAGTCCGAGTTATGAAACCCGAAATTGTTGAAGAGGTTGAATTGGTTGGTAGCAAAGTTACAGAAATTTAATGACCTTTTTTTATAATTATAATCAGAATGCCCCTTGAGATTAAAACACATGGTTCATGTTTTCCAGACTTTTGAGAACTGTGTTCAAGAAGATTTAACTGGATCTGTTGTCACAGAGATAACAAATGACAGTGCTCTCAACTTTAATGATATTGTTAGAGAGGCTATCCGGCAAAGTGATATCTCCTTCGCTGATGGTGAAAGGAAAGCCAACTCTGACGATGGAGAAACTGTTGCTGAAACAGAGTGGAGTGCGGGAGAACAGTCTCCAGGTGATGAATCAAATGATGGCACATTTGCTACTGCTACTGCTGTTGTACAAATTGCCAAAAATTCCACCAAATTTCAAGTTCTACCAACATCTGCAGGCGTAAAGAGATCAGGCTCATCTGAAAGTGTAAAAGATTCTTCCTCAAAATCAAAGAAGAAAGTTCAAAACTCTGCAAATGGTAACACAGATAATTTGGCTACCATATTGTCTGGTCAGAAAAGTAATGCAGCTATTCCTCAATCACTTGCTCTGCTGCAGTCTCGATACTTAGTTGGTAACAAACCGGGCCTTAGTGTTATTGGATCCGATTCACAGCAAGCAACTGTTTTACTCTTGGCTAATCAAAATTTAATGCCACGTCAATCTAAAAATGATACTATAAGTCTTATGCTTGCGTAAGAAAGTTTTTTTTCCAAGAAACTTACCCCTCCAGCCAGTAAAATTACTAAATGTGTCTTGACTGGATTATGTGATGTCTTGTTGGCTAGTTTACTAGGATTTAAAGATCCACTGTGGTGGATTTGTGATGCTTAACTGGAACAGAGTTAAGCAACTCTAAGACTGTTCAGTCACCTGAAGACTGCCTTTTCATGCCTCTTTGGGCTTAAGAAACTGCCAGCTAACATTGGTTTGCTGGGACCAATGGAATTCTTAAAGCATCCATTTTGAGGATTTATTTCTCTTATCAAGGGTTTATTGCACCCATCTAATAATTTCATTGTATAAATTATGGAAGTGTTTAGTTTGCTTATTAGATGGAAGTACTTGCTTCGAGTATGTTTTTTTTTTTTTCTGTACTTTAACATATTTTGCATGGAAACTTGTAGGAAGTCAGTCTGAGTACCCCAACCTTCCGATTAATAACTTATGTCAGTGCATTTGAACAAGAACTATGGACAGATTTGTATCTTGTCACTAGAAGTTTAATCACATTTGTACGAAGCTTTGTGCCTGGGTAACATCGTAACTGTTGTGAAGCTGCATTTGTTGGAAATTGTAGTTGAAGTACCATAGGCCATTGGTTATGGTATTCTAGGGTGTTTGTTATAACAATGGTTTGTTACTGTATTTCCTTACATATCTTTCAGTTTTTTCATTTTGTTTGGTGATAACCTTATGAGAGATTATGTTGTAGTGGCACTAGTGACCTAGTTGGCAAGATGTGTGCATGCACTGGACTAGCTATGTTTTCAAATTGGTCAATTACTTTTCATTGTTTTGCTTGAAACTACATGAAAACTTATGTGATTGAAAGGACTTGGTAAAGGATTTGATGTTGATTGATATTTTTATTAGTGCAGTTTTGTTTTTGTCTATGAAGAAATAAGGAAAAAACTATTTTGTATACAATGTTGAAACATAAGGTTAGTTAGGGGTAATTTAACACATTTCCCATAGAAGAGGACTCAAATCTACCTATGCTCACAATTAGATTTTCATAACAATCTTGTTTTGTTTTGCTATGTACCTAAGTGTATCTAACAGATCAATCATTCATTGTTCATTTCCAATTAAATTTTGGACCATATAACTAACATTCAGTCTGTCACAAGTTGTCTTTTTTCTTGACGGTGGGTTGAAATTTAAATTTGTCTGTTTATATGCCCACTTACAGAAAACTGCCGAAAATATTCTATGAAATGTGAGCATTTTCTGGTTTTGTAATTGAGTGCAAATCTCCTTGTGATAAAGGTGCCTTTGTAATTTCAATCTTTTTACTGATTTGCTCCCACAGAAAATATGTTTGTGGCATGTTAACTCTCAATCTGCAATTTGTTCCTCAAAAGCAATAATATTTTAAACAATTCTATTATTTATAGAGATGGTTGGCATTATTTCCAAGCAAACAGATACAGGCTCAAGTGAATGAGTCACTGGTAACGTATCATTGACAGTGGAGTATGGCTCTTTACATGCACCATTTTATCTCAGTTTCATGTAAAAAATTACCCTTTCGCGGCAGTATATCTGAGGAAACTTTTGTTTTCTTTGGAGCCTTGGTGTAAAATTTTCTGAACAGATGTCTGAAAAGAAAAGATTTTTCTGTGATTGTTCATTAGTGTGCATAGATGAGGGTAACACTGGTTAATCTATTACAATTACTTCATTTAACTTCAAACCAAGTTATTCTTTACATTATGCATAGCTTCTTCTGCCACATTATGGACAGATTAACTTCCAATTAATGATTCAATTTAGTTTCTGCATGTATGTAGATTCTTCTACTCTTCTAAGCTTGCATGGGACTTCAATTTCGCTTTAGATTGAATTTGAAAGAACATCTTACACTCTAGAAGTAAGGTTGTGTCTATCAATTTCATCTCAACCGAAATTGCTCATTGCAATTTACACTTGCGAGAGATGCAAGACTGATCCGATCGGTTTAGACTAGTTGCGCCCATTTGACACATCAAATTAATGGGCTTGTAGTAAGGGTTATTCCTCACTGTAACAGTACCTTATTTTTTAAATTTGTCAGCGCTGCAACTTCTTATTGTAGTCTTTACCATTTAATGTATGTAAATCTATTGTGAGGCTTATATTGACAATTGTAATATTTTGCTGGAATGTTTGCACTCTTATTTTTTTATGGCTTTGGGAGTGTTTGTTTCACCTCTCCAGCAGCACTGTGTGCTCAAGCTAAAGTTGTTTTTGGAAAGGGTCTTGGGCTAACTTTTGCATTGGAATTTAACATAAGACAAACTAATTCAAATATAGTTCTTTGTAAACTGTACCTGACCTGGGAAAAGAAAATATTTTGGATGGCTAAATGGAACTTCAAATCTCTTCTAGACCTATGTCTTAGCTAAGGTGATACTAAATTTTGCTCATCTCTGTTTTAAATATTGTTTCTTAAAATAGTATTTAAAAAGAGCATGTCCTTATATTTCTCGACTTTACATATATAAAAATCTAATGTTCTATATCTAGCTTAATTCCAACACACACAGTATTTAAGATACTAACTTTATCTTAATGGGCACTAGTACATTTTATATTTTGATTTCTAAACTTCTGAAAGGTTGGAAACAAATTTCTGTGATCAAGTAAATTTATAAGGTTCAATATTAAGGCTTAGGAACAACTGATGAAAAGCTACATAATGAATTAAAACATAAGATTGATCTGTGTGATTTTGGTGTCCCCATGACTTTTGATTAACGCTCTAAATGTGCTTTCTTGCACTTTAACATTTTGGTTTGAAGTTTCAGATTCACTCTTTAGTAGCTTGAGAAAGTGTGTGTAATAGAGCTCCTCTGTTTTAATGTAATTTCCTTTTCCTCCCCAAAAAACACAGAAACACGGAAATGTTTGTAGCCTGCGCCTGACTCAAACTTTGTCTTCTTTGTATAATACCAATCAAAATTTCGCCACCTTAAACATTCAGCTAAACTACTATTTTAAGTAATACTCTTGTAAATGTCGAGGTGCTACTTCAAAAGTGTTTTCGAATCTA
>NW_026267245.1:704423-705616 GCF_000697945.3 Frankliniella occidentalis | reverse complement strand
GAAGAAGAAGAAGAAGAAGAAGAAGAAGAAGAAGAAGAAGAAGAAGAAGAAGAAGAAGAAGAAGAAGAAGAAGAAGAAGAAGAAGAAGAAGAAGACAATGACGACGACGACGACGACGACGACGACGACGACGACGACGACGACGACGCCTGTCCAACTTTAGATTGGCTAAAATTGAAATTTGTGTGCTTATTTTTCGTTCCGCTTCAGAGAGTATGCGAGGCCGACTTGGCCCTATCGCTGAGAGTACTGCTCCCGGCGACCTTGTGGTTCCCACGTCCCAAAACTGGATTCCTTCGTGCAAACAAATTCAGTTATAGTCTGTAGGGAGCCGTGGTTCAATACGAAAGGTTGACGAGGCGTTGACTTTGGGCTGCCGGAAATGAAGCGTCGGTCGCGCCGTTAATTTGTCTTAAGTATGACTTGCGACCTTTACCAGGCGGGATAATCAGGAAATGGCGGTAGTCCGTGAAAATAGAGTGTTAGGCTTCGGGTCACGAACGGGCGAGCGGGACACGGACACGGGCCGAACAAGTTTTTCCTTTTTTCCATTTCCCGTGCACCATTTCTCTCCCTCTCTTTTCGTTCCCCTCTCCCCGCTGTATCCCCTTCTCTTCTCGGTCACCCTCTTCCCCACGCTCGCAAAAAGAGGAAGAGGGAGGTTCTCCTCGCCACTGTACTTAATTGTAAAAATATTTACCGAGACGCCGCGCTCTGGGCGACTCTTTTCTTTTCCTTCCCTTGAAGACGTAGAGTCGTCGTCGCGAGCGGAGGGCTGAATTTAAAGACGTAGCAAAAACGAAAAAAAAAGCGAGGAGGAGAAGGAGAAATCCCCCCCCCCCACCTCTCTCTCTCTGCCCAACACAGATTTTGGCAATAAGAACGAACTTGATGGAAGGATTTGTCAGAGAAGCACAGGGATTTTCCTGAGAAAGATGGCAGAGCCAGGACGACAATCCCCACAAAGGGCATGTCGAGTCGAGGTGGGGCTGCGCTGCGCGGGCTGCGCCGGGCGCGGTGGGCGGACCAAGCCTTTGTTTTTCCTTCCGGGGACGGCGATCGCTTCGCCTCGTTCTGCCCGGCCGGCCTCTTGTGCTTGCCCGTTCCTCTGCTATGCGGTACCAGCCTTGTCTAGTAAAGTGAGCTACTGAAAAAGTTTTAGAAAGGGGCAAGTCCCCTCCCCCCCCCTCTCC
>NW_026267245.1:700010-704373 GCF_000697945.3 Frankliniella occidentalis | reverse complement strand
TGCTTTAATTTTCGAAGGTACTCTTTTGAATGTAACCTGTGAGTGATCACCTGCGTGCATCACAATGAAAGTCTGGGGTTGGCTGCATAGCTTTCCCAATGTATTGTGCTGTCAGAAGGACTGTTTGTTTCTGATGTATGCTCTTGTTTCGTACTCCTCCAATTCCTTGTCTTCAGGTTTTGTTTAACCTCGTTGCTGATAAGGTACATATGCTGACCTACATTTAATTGTGAATATTTATACCTTTTGTACATACTTGTGCTGTTTTTGGTAATTGACAGCACTGTCTTCCACTTGAATCTATCTAACTTTCTTGCCATATCTTTTTGGTTGCTTTGGTATTAATGTTTATATCTTGTTTCTTTCTGCATATTGATTTCCTCCTTGTTTGATGTTTTCATAAATCAATATTGTCTCTTTGTGGGTAGCTTATCTTGTTGCTTTATTTATATTCTTAAATTATGCATATTTTTGCTTGCAGTTAATCTAGTTCTTTGCCATATTTTCTTTTGCTGACTACCTACTTGGTCCGAGTTTAAAAGAACATGACATTCCTTTAATCATTAAAATTCCCATTTAATCGTAATTTTAGATTATAAGTTACTGAATAATGCTACAAAATGTGGCCTATTGATCTGGAGGATGGACATGGTTTGGAACGAAGGAAATCACTTGCAAATTTTCAGGTACTAAATCTTGTTTCTCATTCTTGTAAGAACAACTTACGGTGTCTTCCAAACAAATATACTTTAATCTGAGGTCAGACTAGATACAAAAACATACACCCTGTACCATGTCAGGTTTTAAAACAAGGTCTGACACTTTTCTTTTGCTTTGTTTGTCGTTTTATTCCACATCTCTGGCTGATATTAACTGAAAACCTCACAATATGAAACAGTCGAAGGTGATGTCTGTTTGTATATTGCAGTAATTTTATTTTCAATTTTCAATTTTGAATGTTCCTAAAAGTCTAGCTGTGTTATCTCTGTGTTTAGGTAGTTTTGTTGAGCACCTATCTGGTTTTCATGTTGAAATTTTGTGGACCTGCTGCTTTGCAAGTATATTTTTCGTAATTGATACATATTGTGGTTTGTCAGCAGAAGATTGTGTAATTTATTACATTATTAGTTACTTATTAAGTTAAACCTATACCCATAGCATACTGCAGTATTTCCACTATTGTATTTTTTATTTTTTGTAACATGGAAACTAAGAATAAATTTGTACTTCTTTATGAGTCTAATCTTATTGCCTTCTTTTTTCTCCTAACTGACTCAGTTACATGTTTTCGAATGTTTAGCGAAGGACGGAAGACAACCACACACAAATCACTAACCAACGGCTTGGAAAAGTTCGGGGTGGGGAGGCAGGGGGGCGACTGACTGAGTTGGCGTCAGGGGCGGCGACCTCCCGACCTCGCGCTTTCCCTTTCTCTTCATCACACTCACCACCACCCGCTTTGATGGGAGGGGGAGGGGGCGGAGGCTGGAGCTGGATAGGCAGCCGGAGCCCCGGAACCGGACGAAAGCAGCCGAAACACAGCCAAGAAAGTTTTCACCTCACAATCTCTCCTCTGCCTACCTTGCGTACACAGGTGCCGTGTGTCACAGACACCTCCCAAAAAGTATGCAAACACAGTTCCCGGTACCGTGTTCAACCTTTCTAAAAGTAAAACTTAAATGTCTTAACCGAGACTAGCGAGGTGGATTCAGTCCGGTGTGGACGTACTGGTACTGAAATTTCCTTCTCAGCAAATTCTGCATCACGACGCCGCTGTTGGGTGGGCGGCCATGTCGAACGCCTGGTAGATCGGCAACATGATGCTGTGAATGCTGGCGTGCGCATGCATTGCCTACCTACCCGGCGCTCGGGCTCGTAGGGCTGCCGGCCGGGCTCGCCCTTCGAGGCGCGGCGCGGCTGAGGGCCGGAGGAGAGGGGAGGGCACCTGTTGCCGGTTTCTAGCAGTGTGCGTGCCCAGGCCTCCTAAGGGTGCCGGGAGGGGGTGGTGGTGGACCCTAATATCTGTACCGCCAGCCGAGCAACCCCTCCCCTGGCGGCGGGTCCGGGCTCGTCCTACCCCAGCCTGACTGCCGTAGGCCCCCGTCCCGCCGCACCCCGCCTCTCCCCCTCTCCCGAATCCCCAGAAGGCTCCGCCCCTAGCCTAGCCAGGGCACAGGCAACCACCCCCAATGCCCCCCCGCTCCCCGCGCCCCCTCCGCGGGCCAGCCAGGGGGCTGGAGCCTGCCCAACCGGACCGTGTCGAGTCGAGCTGGGCAGGCCTCGCCCGGGCCGCGCTCCGGGCCCCCCCGCCGAGCCGACTGCAAACAGTGACGCTCGCCTAGCGGCCGCCCGCCGCCGGCCCGGGCGCTAGTCGCGGGCGAGGGGAGGGAGAGAAGGGTGGAAAGGCACGGTGCGGGGGGCGCTGTTATCGATTTTCCAACATGGCCGCCGAATGAAACCATATGGACGGTCGGGACTGTTGGGCTGCTCGCTCGCCGTCCCGCGCCGCGGAGCTCTGAGCCCGAGCTCTGGCTCGAGCGGAGCCGCCGAGTAGCACGCCGCCCCTGCCCAGGTCCGGGCCCCTCGCTCTGTCAGTGACTCGGCCACACTCGCGCTCGCGTCGACTGTTCAAACTCCCGGCGATGGCCCCCGAGGCCCCCCGGGTCGCCACCAGGGCCTCCAGGGCCCCCCGGTCGCCCCGGGGCCTCCTCGCCGTGCCCTGGTGGTCGCTGACCGTGCTCGCCATCCTGGTGGTCGCTGCCACTCGAGCGGCGGCTGACGCGGAGGTGTACCAAGGTAAGGAGGCGCCTCGACCAGGCCCCCAGGGCTCCCCCGTGATGTCGTCCTGTGTTCCCCTCTTCGCCGAGACGGGCTCGCCTCGCCCGCACAGCAGCGGCAGGTGCAGGGCGCGCGCGGGCGCCCCAAAGTTGAGGTTAGGGAGGCCCCCACCTAGCCTGGGCTTTGTTTGGGTCGGTGGGGGAGGAGGGCTCATCGGCGGCCAGGGTCTGGACGGGGCTGCAGCTGATGTACACCACTGAACAAGGACCCAGGCTGGTGTCCCGGCGCCGACGGTGACCTTCAGGGGCGTTAGTGTCTACGCCTGCAAAGTAAACATGGGCCCTACGCAGGGGCTGCTGCGGCACCCTCGGCGCCTACACCCTGGGTGTCGTGGGTCCCAGTCTTGGGCCCCGAAACGCCTTCTCCGGAGGCTGTCCCCGTTAGTCCCGGGGTCGGCGCGATCCCCGGGGAGCTTCCGCGCACCCTTGTGCGGGCGTCGGGGGGGCACCGACACTCGCCATATGGTCGCTCGGCGCGCGTCACGGAGGCGTCGCCATGGGGCCCTTGGACGTGGGGGGAGAGGGGCGCCCACCCTTCTCCGAGACGTCATGATCATCATCTATTCAGCGCAATCTATTCACTCCAGCCGACTTGACCAGTTGCTGCTGCTCATTGGCCCAGAGGGTGTGAAAGTCCCGTGGGAAACCTTACCCCCTTCACGTCGTGTAGGCTTCTCCATCTGAGAGGCCTCCGACAACTGACTGAGGAACAATAACCTGACTTACAAGTAACTAGGCCTGAACGTGCGTGCGCAATAATGCCGGTACTGGCGCTGAATACACGAGAACTGTCAATGATTGTGTGTGCGATATGGAACGTTGAAGATGCTTAACTTCGGCTCTGAGAACTTCTTCCAATAAGCCAAGTCCCGAATAGCTGTTGAGTTAGCTATCAGGCTCACCAAGCAAACCCTAAAAGATGAAAAAAAACACTGATTTTATACTACATACTGTACCTAAAGCAGAACAGCAGCGCTCTATGTCATTCCGTTTTAACCAGATGGCTTCTGGACATCGACTTAAGGGCCTAGAGAGACCTCTCTCCCCCCCCCCCCACTTGGATAGACCTTTTCTTGCCTGCCGTTGGCAAGAAAGGCAGCCCACTTCTGGTTTTTCTGTTGTTCTGCTAATTGACTGGAGTCAAAACGGCATGCAACAACATCAACATCGTGTTCTGGTCAAGCAGAAACGTGATAGCCCTGCTGGTTATCTTACCTTAGCCGATTGCCTACATCCTTTCTATCTGGACCTTTTCTCCGATCTTCGATTTTTAAATACATCAAAATAAAAAAGCGGTTTTTAGGCAGTCGTGTAAGACTGACTGCATTTTTTTCTCGGCAATGTTTGGTGCGGATAATATGTCCCTTTTACCATATGGGGAGAGTACGTTATTAAAGGATGGTCCCTTTGTTTTGCACGCATGGCAGTCACGTGTCGACTGAGCCGAGTCGAGCCGAGCTCAGCTACGGGAAACACCTTACCTATGCATTTCTCTAAACAGCGAGTGTATGTATTTGGTGGAGGGG
>NW_026267245.1:691252-696270 GCF_000697945.3 Frankliniella occidentalis | reverse complement strand
GAGAGAGAGAGAGAGAGAGAGAGAGAGAGAGAGAGAGAGAGAGAGAGAGAGAGAGAGAGTACCATCGCGATATACTCACACGGTGGTGGGGCGCGTAAAATGCCACCCTTTTTTGCACACCGCGATAATGGTACACCGCGCTCGACTTCAACCACGTGACGATGTCACCTCTGAAAACGCAAGTGTGATACATAGTCCAACAATTGAAAGTGCAATTACCAGGTGTCTCACACTTTTAACACCACGTGTGCATCACACTTACAAGGTGTAGGAACACACATTTCTCACACTTATGGTGTGCGCTCATGGTCTCACGGTTGTTAGTGCGAGGCAACATGCGGCCTCCCACTTGGTATTGCGCTCACAGCTGTTAGACTGCATCACACTTGAGTTTCCAGAGTGCATATTCTCTGCCGATGTATGTGAAACCCCTCCCCCACTCCCCTGCCACATCTCCAATAGGGCTGCGGGCTGGACGTCCGACCCGCCGGTCCCGCCAGGCATCCGTGCGCAATGGGTTGCCTACCCACCACTTGGCGGGCGCTCCCCGCTCGTTGCTGTATGGAAGCACACGAGACGCGTTTTCATGTTCTGTAAAAGTATTTTATATCTGTCGTCCTTTACGGTTCCATTAACACATTTTGAATTACACACAGTTAAAGCCTTACGATACAAAATCGATGGCTTCCTGCAAAAGCATACGTTCTGTACGGTACGCGTCTAAAACATACGTTATGTACGATACGTGTCTAAAACATACTATCCGTTTTTAGCTTTTTTTGCAAGCATATTTTTGATAGCCTATTTACCAGATTTGCAGGCAAAAATTTATTGTTTTTAGGGGCGGAATACAAAGAGGGAAGATCGAACTTTCACCTGATACCGAGAAATGAATGTTTAATAACCTTCTTCCATTCCCAAAAGGCTGCCGAAAATATGCTAGTGTAAACCGCGTACCGTACAGAACGTATGCTTTTGCAAGGAGCCGTCGAAATGCGAAATCCTTCGTACCTAGGGAGGATTTGGCATTTTTCTTCGTAAGGTTTCAACACTGCAGAAAACGAGGACATCTTTTCCTGTCGAGCTCGAAGTCGAGCTTGAAGTCATTTTTAGCACCTTATTATGCCTATAACCTCGGTGACTTCTCCGCGTGGCATTCTTCTTCTTTCCAGCTTTATCGGAATGCTTTCACTGCCGGCCGGGTGGTGTGTAGGGCCCACCCCATCACGGCGTATGGCCTCCCCGTGCCCACCCTGTGGAGGGCTGTCAGACGGCCGCGGCCAGACGGCTCAGGGGCGGCCCGCTCCGCTCTGCGCAGTGAGTGGTAAATGTTTGCTCAAGCAAGCGGTGGTGGTCGTGATGGGAGCGCGCAGCTCCTGCCTGCTCGCCTGTCCGTCCGTCTGTCTGTCCACTCGGCCGACGACGACGCGGCCCTTCCGTCCGACTGGGCGATATGACAATACACCCATCCAGCACGTTACACTCGAAAATATAAAGGCACGATTTCGTGCCGTAAATAATAGGCAAATTAACGTTCCCATACTTAAGAAAAGTAAGTTGTTCCTTTGGATTTAGAGCGAAGGGGACGTAAAATGATACGGCGTGTCGTCGTCGTTTGTGGACGGCCCACCTATTCGACGCCAAGTAAAGCGCGAGACTCGACTAGAACGGAAGAGAAGCAGGGGAGGCATGGCCAGGGGCGTGCCGGCATGCAAACAGACTGAGATGGAGTGAGCGGCGGCGGGGCTCAGGCGGGTCGCGGGTTTAAAATCCTTCCGCCACCTTCCAGTTTGCCTCCTCTCCCCAACAGCCGTGTAGTATATTGTTCGTCTTCAAAGATCGTTTACTAATATCACACGATAGGATAAACAATAATCTAATCAGTAAATGAGAACAACGGCGCGAGTATTTTTCTTTTAAATGTCCACCTTCGACCTTCGGGTAGAGGGCCTGCCGTGTGCGCATAGGGTGCGTAAAAGTGAGAGGGTCGTGCAAATCTGTAGACAAATCTTACCATGGAATGACCCAGATGTATTGGCTACACCGGCTTTTGTCACTCCCCCTCCTCCTCCTCCTGTTCACCACCGTGCTCGGCGGCCGGCCGGCGCTCAGAAAGGTCGGCGCGAGGCGTGTGCCGCTTTGTGAGCTCCTTACGTCAGCAGGGCGCCTCGCCTCCCCTCCCCGTCCTCACCCCGCCGGTATGAATAGGGAGAGGGTGGGGGACGCGACGCCTAAGACTTATTTTTCAACCGGGGTATATGCACGTCTCATTCTCCCTCGAAATAAAAATCCGAATTTTCAACAAAAATGAAATAAAATAAATGAGTAGTGGTTGTATTAATTTGGAATTCGTTTTTCCCGTCTAAGTTTTATGCAAATTATTTTTTCTAAACCGTTCTTGTAATTTTCAATTCGATTCACCTCAATAGAAACACACAAAGGCGCACTGAAACGCTCGTAGTTTGGACGGAAATCTTAAAGAAATCTTTTACAGTGGCATTTCCTGCTATCGATTTATTTTCGGACGTTTTGGTATTGTGATATATTAAAAATGGAACTGATCCTAAAGGAGTTCTAGTCAGCAGCTCTGTTGAAACGGGCCGGGCGCGCTAGGATCGACCTGGCGCGTGTTCGCCCTCAGGCCAGGTGTTGACCCGGCCAGGGAGGTGAGTCGATCCTGTGGGGAAGCCCACCCCGCACTGACTCACTACCGGTCTTGTGATACTGCACTTTCCCTGTCACTGCTCTGTGCTGTGTATGTATGTACTTTCGTAGGTAGATTTATGAGCGAAATCATCATACCATTAATTCAATTATTTGAGCAGGTGTTCGGATATTTTCGGCCCGTCCCCACTCAGTTGGTCGTTTGTCGTTTACATAGCTTGAAATAGGCGGGCAGATCCATTATTTATGATGGGTCACAATGTCACGCCATGGCTACTGCATGAAGTACATTTACAGATCGCGAACAGAAGCGTGCGGTCGAGCCTTTCCAAGCTGAAGCGGGGATTTATGTGGATTGATATCAAATGCTTGCACCGGTTTGCCAACTACTCACATATTGTCTGCACTTATGGTAACGGACAACCTAGTTTTGATGTATTATCGTGTAATACACTGATAAATCGAGTGTTCGACCGGTAAACATTACTTAGTGAGTGTTCAACTGAAAGTGTTCCATTGTTGTTGTCACTTCAAGTGTTCAACTAGATGTGTATTTGCTGCGCGCTTATGTAAGTGCTCAACAACAATCTTGAGGTCTCTTGGGGCACAGTAACTGAGTGAAACACGTTCGTTTATCAGCAGCGCATCACGGTGGCTGCATCCATTCGACTGCATTTATCTCTCTCTGGGCAACCAGGGCCGGCCTCTGCGGGGACTGTACGGTACGGGCTGCACTCTCGGAGGAGGTCGATACTCGTGACGTAGCCTGCTCAGCGGCCGCTCACTACCCTGCTGCATACTGCAGTGTGGAGTGTGCCTCATCTCCACCTCTCTCTTTCTCTCTCCTTCTCTCTCTCTCTCACACACACACACACACACACTCTCCCTCTCTACTCTTTTAGTACCTGATCCTCTCAGACGTCAGAAAGAGAATCTATTGCCTAATAATATAATGATGGTTAATGATATTACCCAGAGAAAATTAACTCGTCATTTCGTACCCCTGAAATCTTACGAATTGACATGTTCGTATTGTGACTCTCTATTGCATTTGTGCGTATGAATTGAAGAGTGCGGGATATCGCAAAAACGGAACTCCATCGCGCGTCACCAATTTCCGTCTGATAGGGAAATCGGGACTTTGACGAGAGTGCTCGTCTGCCCGAGCCACTCGCGCGGGCTACGCCTGTCAAAGTTCCTTCTTACCCGACCGCCGAAGTACGCCACGCCATGTGACACCCGCTGGGGTGGAGAGGCAACCGAGTTACGTGGGGGGGGGGGGGCGTCGTCGAGACGGAGAAGGGAGCTGTGGATCTGATTACGTTCGAAGAAGGACCTGGCACACGCCTAACCAGCAAGGAGGCAACATCTCGGGCAGCGAGAAGACGGGAGAAAAGGGGGGAAAGGGGAAAGGGGAGAGTGGGGGGCGTAAGCGTGGCTTAGCCAGGTCTGAGCTGCCCCACCCAGCAGGTAATGAAAGCGCGATCTGGGCCCGATCTTGGGCGCGCAGAGGATGGGAAAGGGGTAACGAGACGAGAGGGGAGGAGGGGGGAAGGTTGGCACCTGTAAGTCGCTTCGATTTCCGCTTCCCTCGCCCTCCTCAACCTCTCGGCCGTTTTTTGGTTGCTGAATGGCCAGTGGACAACGCGGGATAGGCCACCCCGCAGAACACGTATGCACTGCATGCACGTTGTTGCCTACCCAATAGGCGCTACGTCGGCTGAACTTGGCAGTTTCGGGACGGACGGCGAATGACAATTTTTTTTTTTTTTTTAGTCGCATTCCGAGTAGAGTCCTTTACCCAGATTTTGCAATCGACGCCGTGGCCTGGCCTTGGGCGCGGTCGTTGTGGGGAAGGGCTCGGCGCGGTGGCCCACCCAGCGCGCGCGTCGCGGGAGGCGTGGCATAGCGTGGCTCGCGGCGGCCTCGCTACAGGTGGCAGGCTAAATAATTTTTCCCCCGCACAGCTCGAAAGGTTTCTCTCTCCCTGGAATCAACCCGGACCTCCGAGAAGACGCCGACGCGGTCCCACGCCACCATCACGCCTTCGCCCGTATTGAGCAATAATGCGTGTGTGCCGCAGGACGAGGACGCACTCTTGCCGACTTTGTTGCAAAAACACGATCTTCTCAAACTAAGCTACTCTATGCTTGGTACGGGTCATTTCATGACAGCAATAACCTTATTGTAATTTTCAGACAATTCCTCACAAAATTCGTCGCTTGAAATTTGACGCACAACAGAAAGTGTGCGGAGAAGTATGACTAAGGGCGCGTACGCGCATTTGACGCTTGACTACGTGAGGACACATATGTTACTGGCGACACTTGTTGAACGCTCTATACAATACCGAC
>NW_026267245.1:690007-691102 GCF_000697945.3 Frankliniella occidentalis | reverse complement strand
CCCAACCACCCACCCTGCACACGCCCCGTCATATCCGCTCACGATCCTCGCCACGCCACGCCCGCTCCGCCCCGCCCCCGAAGGTCGAGCCCTCACGGTGTAGGGCTGCACCCGCCCTGCTGAGACCGACCTGGCCAGTCAAGTGGAGGGAGGGTATCAAACACGCTTTGGCCCTGCCCACTTTGCTCAACAATTTACTGTATCTTGTATACGTATATTTTTCTCTCCCACCTATCCCACTTTTATTCCATTGCAAAACAAAAAGTAGTGGGGTGGACAACTAACAAAAATACCACCAGGAAATCTCAGTAGTTTTCCCCACCACCACAGATAATCCGGTCCGGTTTATTAATCGAATTGACTGACTATATTTGCGTCTGCGCACATTGTAAACCTTTTGTGCTTGTTCTCTCCAACAGTGAACAGTGAACTCTACGTCTCCTCAAGGAAGCAGGTCTGCCTGAGTGCGACCTCCCGAGTCGTGTCGTCACCGGCTTCTCCCTTCTCTCTGGACAGGTCTCCCTCAAGGACGTCATGTCCTGGACAAGCCGAGCGCGCTGCGCGGCGGGCCCTGGCGGCAGAGGGTGCAGCAGCGGCACTCCAGGCAGGGGAGCTGCAGCAGCGCAGACTACTCCAGGCCACCGTGCCGACCCTATGTCCGGGACCGCCGGGGCTGCCCTCCTTCTCGCCCTCCTCTTTCCCCCCTCCCCACCCGTATTGAGCCGCAATCTTAATTACATACTATCTGTACGCCCGTCGGCCACTCGGTCCGACCCAGCAGAATGCATGAATGGGGGTTGCAAAGCATTGCAGCAGGGCAGGGCAGGGTGGGGCGGGGCGGGGCGGGGTAAGTGGCCGGGCGTAGCGTGGCGGGGCAGCAGGTAGCACATTAAATGCAGTCTATTTCTGGCCGCGCCGCCGCCGCCGCGGTCAACTGGGTCTGGAAGATGGACGATTACCGCGAGAAAGGCGCGACCAAGAGCCGAGCGAAGGCGAGCAGTTGCGCGGGGGGCGGCTGACCCCCTTCTGTGAGCGCAGCGCGCGGCGGGGCGGGGCCAGCGCCGGCCGGCGTGACACTGATTGAGGGAAACGCCC
>NW_026267245.1:684195-684947 GCF_000697945.3 Frankliniella occidentalis | reverse complement strand
CCCGCCCCGCCTCCGGGCCACGACCCGACGGCGGCCTCGTCGAGTCGAGATTTAATAGGTGCGGGCAAAAATATCACGGGGTCATCGTTGCTGGGCGCCCGGCTGGGCCGGGTTGGTTGGCCTGGTTGGCCTGGTTGGCCTGGTTGGCCTGCGTATACGTACTTCAGCAGGAGAACGCGGAGGCGGTGGATCTCTGCTGATCGAGGGTCCTCGCGACCGTTGACAAAACTTTCTCTGCGATGCGTGCGGCTGAATTGGCCGAGATATATAGAATGATGTTTCGACAGAGTTTTGTGTGAAGAGATGCTCGGTCTGATTGTGCGGTGGAGGATCCTTTGGTTTGGCCGTGATGTTTCGCAAACCCAATCTGACTTGAGCCACACGGACACGAAATAACCCCCCAAAAAACACATTTCCCCAGCTAATTTCAGGTGGGTGATTAATCCCGAGCATCGCTTTAGTTGTGCGCATGTCAGAGTGCGGTACAACTCCAGCAAACGTACTGAATAACCGAACGAAACAAGCTATTGCAACGAAATAGCTTTTTGTTATGCCAGTCGGGTGTTGATTGCAAGGAATTAATGCTTCCTACAATCTCGGGTAAGCGAGGAAAGAGTTTGAGTGTATCTTACTAGGCGGTACGGGGTATACACCCTTCAAGGCGGGGCGGGCCGAGCCTTCTCGGCCCAGGCGTGCCTAACCAGCGTGGCGGCGTGGCGACCTTTGTTTTGCCTCTTCAACCCGGGGCGGGG
>NW_026267245.1:675744-679545 GCF_000697945.3 Frankliniella occidentalis | reverse complement strand
AGGGAGGGAGGGAGGGAGAGAGAGGGAGAGGGGGGGGGAGGGATTAGTATTAAAACTGCGCCTTGCCTCATGGCTCCCTCAAACGACGGTCAGGGGGTCAGGCACCTTGGCGGATGCGAGTATAGGCAAGCTAGCATACACCTCCGTCTTCTCTGTTTACACGTTTACCCGGATAGCAGTTCAGCAGGGTTTACGACCACAAGATGCAGTTCGTCATCTTATTGTGACGTGAGATTGCATAGTTTCTTTTTAAAGGTTGAACAGTCTTTACCTTAAAACGTTCCCCAACCCAATCTTTGGAAGTACGCTGCGGTACCCGAGGACGGAATTCTCACGACCCTCAGATGGCCTGCCCTCCCCCGCCGACTCTCTCCCCCTCAAAACCAAAGCAGCAGCAGCAGTCGTCTCGGCACATTCCACCACCGATTCCACGTCCCCACGCCATCCCAAACAAGCCGACCCCTTCCCTCCCCGCCTCCAGTCCGACGCCCAGTCGCCTCCTCGCTCTTCCCAGCAGGGCTTATTTGCAGCTATTAGCGGAGCAGGGGAGCTGCTGAGGCTACTATCGTGATCGGGCCTGAGGCCAGCAGGGGGCAGGGGGGGGGGGGGGGGGGGGGGGGGGGGGGGGGGGGGGGGGGGGGGGGGGGGGGGGGGGGGGGGGGGGGGGGGAGAGAGAGAGAGAGGGGGGGGGGGGGAAAGGGGGGGGGGAGAGATTGCAGGGGGTTCAGACGGAGTCAGAAGGGATGGGAAGGGAGAGTGAGCAGACAGCGGAGAGCAGGAGGGGCAGAGGAGGGCAGGGGAGGGGCAGGCAGGGGAGAGCAGTATTATTAGCAGCGCAGTAGCGGCGCGGCAACAAAAGGGGCGACAACAAATTCAACAATTACCGACGACGCGCGTCACGGGCAGGTCGAGGCCACCGTTATTTGCAGGCGTATAGTCGTGGGGCTGACGGCTGACGGCTGACGCCAGGCTGACGCGTGTTGTCCGCAGCTTGCTGCACACCCAACCGCACGACTGTCCAGCGCGTCGTCTGCTTTGCGGGCGTTATTCGCAGGCTCCATTACCATCGGATTAATTCCCAGGCATGCAACATTATTTGGTCGGATGCCCTGATGCCGAGGGGTGCTTCACTAGGGAATTCAAGCGTACCGGGTGCAACCTGAATACGCAGCAGTGTTGCGAGTTTGCATACTCGATATGGCCACAGGGGCTATGGCCCCTTACGGGTGTAAAGAGTAGGCAACTCCGCAACACTGCTGCGTATTCACAGTTACACCCTGCACACTGTGCATCAATTTTTCTATGTTTTTTCTTTTGATTTTTCTGTGTTTTTTTCTCGATTTTTCTTGATTTATTTTTAGTTTTTTCGAATGAGTTTTCTTTTCTTTTTTACCTTGATTTTTCTCTGATTCTTCTGATATGTTTGGAGGGTGCCCGCTGACCTTTTGGGTGTAGCAGCCGCTCGCCTGATGCCCTGACGAAAGCTCCCCAGTCAAGGGGTTAGGCGAGGTTAGGTTATTCCTTTGTTTCGTTCACTTTGCGCCGATATCAGCTGAACCAAGAGGGAGGTATCTAATGTTGCGCCGGGGTCTGGCGCTGATCGCGGCGACGCGAGCGACGCCGCTGCTGCGGACGCCCCGGGCGGCCCGCGCGGCCAGCTGCTGCGACCCGGACGCGCTCCCGAGCAAGGCGGCATTCCTCGCCAAGTGGCCCGCCCACTGCCCGCCCTACGCGGACTCCTACACGGACGCCTGCCTCGCGACGGACGACGAGCTCGAGGCCGCCTACGAGAAGTACTTCGAGCGGCTGGACATCGACGGCTGGGAGGTGCGCCAGGCGCTGTCGGTGAGGGCTCGGCGGCGTGTGCCAGGAAGGAAGGGCCTCGACGCATTCGCTGCAACAAAGCACTCTAGACGTGGGTGGGCCTCATTGTTGTGCGTCTGAGGGATCGTTCAAAACGTTCAAAAAGTGTGTCAGTTTTTCTCGGATTTATTCGGCAAATGATGCGAGCTTTAGCGCCTGCGAGACTCGGGGTAGGCCAGCCCGCAGTGCACGCACGCGCTGAAGGCAAGATGTTGCCTACCTATCAGGCGCTATGAGAGCTTGCATGTGCGGAACTTGGAAGTTTCGTCGTAGAAAAATTATGGTTTCAAACTGTTTGGATTTCAAATTTCCCACTGTTTGGAGTTCAAAACTTTCCAAGGATTTGCTTGGAAATTCCCCCCCCCCCCCAAAAAAAAAGTCATATCTGGAGCGTATCATTCAGCAGTCTCGTGGGCTGGGTGTGCTTCGATCGACGCTCGACCTAGCTCGGAGTCAACTTCGCGCGCGCGAAATATATAACGCGAATGCAGATCTTATCCGTGCCTCGCCTCGGGGGGTTCCCCACTGGGTATCTAGGGCTGGCCGTCGTGGGACTTCCCGGTCGCGGGCTAAGAATAGCCTCGCATCAGCCTTCAACAACAGGTGGCTGAGCAACAAGTCGAGCCTCCAGTCCTGACTTAACGAACGTCCGGCCGACGATCGTGATGATGAACCGAGGGGGTCTCCTCGGGGGAATTACCACAGGGAAGCTCCCCTGCCGCTGCGAAAAATAGTTGTCGTAGGTTTGCGGGAAAAGTTTCCGTGTCGTGTGTCTTTAAATTACAATTTGAAGTTGTAAATTGACAAGCACTTCGAATAGACTTGGATTTGGTCGACAAGAAATAATGGGCTGCTGTCGCAAATTTACAACACATTTTGTAAATAAAAATTACAACAGATGTCGTAAATTAACGACGATATTTTTCACAGTGATGCCACTGCAATCGTTGCACTACCTACAACGTCTTGGATTTGAAACTATGTGAACAAAACGAATTAATTATTTTGTGCTCACCCTTGTGCGCTCTATGGTTCATGGAGGTACAAATCTATGAAATGTTTTCGCATCCGTACTTATCATAGTAGATCTCGAGCCGTGTCCGAGTTCCCGCTGCCAAACCCACCTCCGTGCATTGCCCTTCCAGGACGTCCAGGGCCTAGAGATGATCCTGGAACCGAGCACGATGGTGGCGGCCCTGCACGCCATCCGCCGCGTCAACGACTACGCGCTGGCCGTGCGCTTCCTGGAGGCGGTGCGCTCCCGGTGCGGCCCGCAGAGCGACGCCGCCTGCCGTGAGCGCTACCAGTGGATCCTCCGCGAGCTCTGCCCCACGCTCCGGGACCTGGGCGTCGACACCCCGGAGGCCATGGGTCTCGACAAGCCCGTGTACTGGGTGGACGAGCCGGACGACGTCGACTAAGTTGGAACCACCAAACCAACGACCAAAACGAAACGTCTCTCCCCTTCCCTGCTCCAATAAAATGACGCCTCAGTTTGTGCGCGTGTGTGTCTCTTTCAAAACCTTCCCTTCGACCAGGTTGTCACGGTCACGATTGTCCATTTCTATGTTCTGCGCTGTGCCGACACTCACAAAATGAAAAGTAAAAGACTTTGTAAAGTTTAGTAGATATACAACACGCCCTTTTTACACAGCCCAATTAGTGAGAAACTTTGCCAAGGCCTCGCCGAATAATAATGCAAGTACTGGCTGAAGGCCGAATAAGAAGATAGCTGAATACATGACACCCATGAATGACAATCTTTTTTCCCCTCTTTTCTGGACTGTTACTTTGCCTGGTTTGCTTCAGCCTGCGCCGCCCTGCCGGGCACAAAAGTTATACTGCTGCCTCGCAGGCCCGGCCGCACGCTCTCTCTCCGTCCACCCCTCATAACCCAAACCCACCCCTTCCCCTCCCCTTCCGACCACCCCTCTCCCC
>NW_026267245.1:670485-671936 GCF_000697945.3 Frankliniella occidentalis | reverse complement strand
GGGGGGGCGGAGGGACGGAGGGACGGAATTGGACGGAGTATGGGCGGGAGGAGAGGGTTGCTGGATGCTAATGGAGAGATGGCTAGATGGATGCATGTGCAGTGTGCCGCTGGCTGATCATTTTCATGCGTCGTCTTGGTTGAAGCCAAAAGCTTTCTTCCTTTTGCCCTGCAACTATCAAGCAAAATTTAGTCCGCAGAGGGTCGGCCGAGCGGGGTAGCGATCGGCGGCGGTGGTAGAAAAAGTAGTCGGCGAGCTCAGCGCCGTGTGCAGCAGTGAGAGCACGCCCCGGCTGGCCGCACTCTCCACTCCTATTTCGGTCGTCAAACTTTTTAATTGTCTCTTCTTTCCGCTCCTGCGCCGTCTGTCTGCTTGGATGTTTTGGAGGTCCTGGAGTGGATCCGGGGTCGTCTATACCTCCCCTACCCCACCCCTGCCGCTGGACCCTAGCAGCGGACTAGACCAACCAGACCCTTACAGACGGTTATTGTTCGAGGAGAGGGAGAGGGGGGGGGGGTAGGGCAGGCGAGGAAGAGAGAGAGAAAGGAGAGGGAGGGAGAGGGAGAGATTCCTGACGCGTAACAGCAGAGTAATTCAATTTGACGCGCTGGCCGTGAGCTTGATGGAAATTTTAGCAGAAGCCATAGCAATTCGATGGCGATGCTGGGAGGGGCAGAGCAGAGCAGCCGCAGCACACTGTGCTTGGGGGAGCCAAGACGTAAAACTTGTTGATAGACCTCCGTTGCACAACTTCAAGAAGTGTGTACCACAAACGAAGAATATGCTTGGCCAACATGTTGAGTTGGAGGATTTAATTGCAATTTAACTGTAAATTTACTTGAAAGCAGTGCACGAATGAAAAGTTGAACACTGCAAAGTGCAAAACGAAGGATTAGAATTGGAAAGTTTGAAAACACGGATGTGTATTCTTTGCTTTGCTCTTAAAATTTGATATACCTGTACCTATACAGCTTCAAGTCCTTCCTTAAAGAACGGAGAAAAAGTCAGGGCTATTTCAAAAGCCCGACGGTGTAAGCTTTTCCCAAGAAGAAGAAGAGCGGGCTAATTAGGGGCAGTTCCATTCCATTCCCTGGTGGTGGATGAGTGCAAAGCCATTTAAGTGAAGCATAAGCCCCCGGGGAGGTGCCGCTGCGACTGCCCACCACTTTCTCTGTCCCTTACACCTTGACCTTGGCCCCCCCGCGCGCCGGCGCTGGTGGTGAAGCCGGGAGGTGGGCAAAAGCGTATTCATCCTCGTGCCACACGCAGCCGTGGTGGAGCTCGCCCGCACCGCCAGAAAGTAGTGCGCAAGCCGGCGCAAGCAAAGTCCACTATTTCTTCGTCAGCAAGCGTTACAATCCTCTCTTCCCTTCCTCATACCTCCGTTTCCTCCACCTCGTCACCTATCTCTCTTCCTCTCCCATCCTCTCTCACTACCTCCCCACTCCCCC
>NW_026267245.1:669735-670435 GCF_000697945.3 Frankliniella occidentalis | reverse complement strand
TCCCCCTACTTGCACCCTCCCCCCTTCCTCACCTCTCCTTCTCTCCGTGTCCCTGCAAATCTCCCCCGATCACGGAGCTGTTCTGCGCAAAGCTCTCAGCTCTGTTTGCCTCCACGCTCTCCCCTCTCCCCCTCCCCTCCCTCCACCAACACCAACAGTATCCCGAGGCGCGACCACAGTAATTTGGGCCGCTATAACTATCGAGTGATAAACATGGCACCTCGTTGCACCCCCCTCCCCCCCTCTTCAACCCCTTCCTCTTACCCCTTCCCCTCCTCTCCGCCTCTGTTGCTAACTCAAACTACCCCGCTGCTGGCACCCCTCGGGGCACCCCTAAAGGCCCACAAGTCGTCGTTGGTGTGGGGCATGGAGGGAAGGGGGTTGAGGGGGGTAGGCTTCTGCAGGCGTGTGCTGGTTCCTGTACGCACATTCGCACAGGGGCGGCGGTGGCGGGGTGGGGGCGTTGGAGTGCGGCAGAGTGGTCTGGCTCAGGCGGGCACGGAGCGGGGCGAGGAAAGGGGAGGGGGAGGGGGGAGAGCGAGCAACAAGGGTGTAATTAAGGCCTCTTATCATATAAATGAAGATCGCGATGGGCTGTCCGGCGAGCGGGGCGAAACAAGATACCGCGTTGGCTGGACGAGAAATTGGGGTTGTTGTGGAGGGGGTTGATGGTGGAGAGAGAGAGAGAGAGAGAGAGAGA
>NW_026267245.1:666219-666950 GCF_000697945.3 Frankliniella occidentalis | reverse complement strand
GAGGGAGAGAAGGAGCCTGGAGGGGAAGCTTGTCCGCCTGGCTGGGTAGGCCTCACGCACGCTGCGTTGTTCCCCGGGACGGCCTAGCCTCCCGCCCAGCGCTTTGACTCAGAGCTGCCTTCCCTGCTCCTTGGCTCCCACCGCCGCGCCTTCGCTCTGCTGTTGCTGTACTCTCTTCTTTCTATGCGCGTTGCTAGAGCGGAATTCCTCCTTGCCCGTCCGTCTTTTAAACGCAAGCACAAACGCACTCCGTGACTGCTCTCTCTGAGCTTCGAGCGAACGGGCGTGTATATAAAACGTGGCACTATGGTTTCGTTAATGCGTCGAAAGCCTGCTACACACATTTTGGGGAGAAGAAATCGTGAACACTCGATTATTAACGGGGAAACATAGTTGAGAGTTTCAGAAATACTAACCATAGTTCGGCCCTCCTCAAAAATTCACCGTGTGACTCCTATAGTGCTGCAGTATAAGCTTTTAAGAGTGTGCACTTGCCTCTTGCGGTGTCGAGCTCTCCATCATTTTCCTCGGTGGTGCCTCGGAGCCGGGCCTGTCGCTCCTCGCCATGCCATACCCGGCAGAGTCAGGCGGAGCCAGGCGGAGCCCACTGGAAGGTAACTCAGTTATCGACTGGAATTGAGTGAGTTTCCTGGGAGGGACGGCTAGGATCGGGGGCATAGAACGGGGAGAGAGAGAGGAGAGAGAGAGAGAGAGAGAGAGAGAGAGAGAGA
>NW_026267245.1:641252-657624 GCF_000697945.3 Frankliniella occidentalis | reverse complement strand
CCCTCCGCCTCCTACTCCTCAGTTGCCAAAGCGCCCGCGGACTGAAGGATAGGCAACCCCGTCGTGCACTTGAGAGTTACGGGACGGCCTGTAAGCCCACACGGCGGCGGGGGTGGCGGCGGGGTGGAGGAGCAGGCGGGAAGAACTTCAGCGACTCGCTGAGCGCCTGTCAATCAAAGCACCGCCGCCCACCAATCGATGTATATCTCTGAAGGGTATACACGTCAGTGTGCCACACCGTAAGACTTTGGCTTAATTAGTCTGGGTCGTCGTGCCAGTTGGCAGGCGGTCTCCGCCCGTGCAGGAAATACGTATCCTCTCCGAAAACTAAATAGTGCGATGTGTTTTTATTCTGCTGGTAAACGATTTCTCGAAAACAACAAAACAGAAACATTTCTAAACTTTGGTTATTGATAGAAAAAAAATTGGAACAAAAAAAACCGAGGAAGAAGGATTTGCCGGTCGGTTTGTTCCTGAAAGAAAAATCTTTACATCGACCCTTTTCTCCACCAGAAGGGATAGGGTGGGTAGGCTAAGGCTTAAGGAGGGTTCCAGCCTGACATGTCATGCGAAATCGGAACACGACCGCGTCGGCCCGCCGACGAAGGGCGGCGGTGCGTGTGGGGCAAGACGGGGAGCTGCCTCCCGGCTGCCATATCACCACCACTTGGGGCTGGGGAGAGGACACGCACGCACACTCGCGCCTGTCTAGCTCCCCCCACTCCACGCCCCTCTCCTGGAGCTGGCTTGCCGTGTGCCCTTCTCTCTTCTGTCTTGGCAGATAAATTTATGATATCGTCGTGCGCAAAGAGGCCACTTCTTCTGCAACCCCTCCCCCTCCTTTCCTGCCGCAGCCGCCGCGAGTTTCTGCCCCGCGATGCTGGATAAGTCTTTTACGATGCAAGTTCATCGTGATATCTTACAAAACTTCCAGCCTCTCTCGCATTTCAGTGGGATAATAACGCCTCCATTGTTATTCCTTGCGATCTGGATTGTAGATTGGCAACTCTTTTGTCATGTTAAAATGTGTTTTGTTATGCCCGCTCAAAGGGTTTGCAGATATTTTTCACGCGACGGTGCTTCGCAGGGCTCGCGGAACCCCTTTAAGGGAGAGCGGGCAGGAGGCGGGTGGGTGTTTTGTTTTGCTGATTGCGGCCCGAGGGTCAGAGCCGCGCGGCCTGTCCGACGAGTCGTTAGGGGCAGTACAGGGCCAGGCTCGAGGCCTGGCTCGAGGGCAGGGCACCGGTGACATGCTGCACAGGCCGGGCTCCTGACTGCGTCCGCTAACGGCCCTGCATGTCCGGGAGTCTGGCTGTCTGCCGCTCTTGCTTCCGCCGCTCTGGCTGCCACCGGTCAGATAGGCAAGCTATAATAGATTGCAATCAACTACTTGAACTACTTGACCTACTTGAAGCTGAGACTGCCAATTTTTCTTTGGTGTGAACACTGTTAAATTTCTGCTAAGCAACGCTTTGCAGAACTGCGAAGTATAGTATACAGATCCTTTGTAACTACGAAGCATTTACTTTGCAATTACAAAGTGATGCTTTATTGCAATTGCAAAGCGATGCTTTCAGCGTGTTTTCATTCCTTCGCAATTGCAAGGCATCACTTTGTGATTGCAAATTAAATGCTTCGTAATTACAAAGGATCTTTATACTTCGCAGTCCTGCAAAGCAACGCTTTGCAGGATTTGAACACAAAAATTGAAATTTGTAGCATGGAAAAGAAACAAACAATAATTACGTTCATTTTCCTCACTTGATAAATTGGCCTCTTTATTTTACTTCTCCAGTGCAGTGAGATCTATCTCACTTTGCCCTGTCTACTTAGAATACAGACCTCGTCTGCACATCCCTCTCTTCGTCGTTAGTAACCCGCGCCGGATCCAGCTAGCTGCTATCCCAAATTACGGGAAAGGGTAGAAGTAAATAGGCTGATAGCGTGAACAATGCATCCCCACCCTCTCTATCCTCCTCCTTCTACTCTCGCTTTACGAGTGGGGGAGGAGGCACCCCCCGTTCCCTCCCGACTCTGTCAAGGGTAAGGCTGTACTACGTACAATGGGCAAGGGCCACGGGCAGCAATTAAAGCTGTGCGAACGAGAGTGCGGACGGGGAGCGTTAGTAGTGCCGGCGGGCGCCGCCGAGACTTCCGAGAACAGGCGGACGCACCGACCGCATCCTATGGACGTTCATGTGCCGCATCATCAATATTCTTTCAGTTTGTTTTTTCTAATATTCGTCTATTCAGTAGACACTGCTACTGCTATAATTAAACTGAGCAACTGGCGTGCACATGCAAGTGCTCAAGTTGCAATGCCTTTCCGTGCCAAACAGGACATTTGAATACTAATCTGTTTAATAGTAATGTTGAACATTTTAGGTTTTGCCATGACGCTTTGGACACTTTATAGCTGTGTTCAAATTTACTGTTCTTTGTAATATTGAAGTTTCCAGTCCAACACCTCATAGAGTATGCATCATATAGTTGAGCACTACCATGTCCTTGCTAGTTGCACACTTTTGGTGTCAGTGAGTAGAGAAGAAAATACCAATTTATGCATATTTTTTAAAAAAAATTGGCGTCTGGAAAATGAATGTTCCGCAGGGCTGCCAGAGGCCTGCTGAAAGAGATCAACCGCCTGCCCCGGCGCGGTGCGGGTGGCCGCCATGCCCCGTGCCGCTATCTCTTTATCTGAACGGGCGAGTTAGCTCGGAGGGTGTTTTGAAGGGGAGGGGGTGGGGGACAAATGGGGTCAGGGCTTTGAGACAGTTGGGCGGATAGTGTCACCGCAGCGCACCTGGGGTCCTCGGGCCCGCCTGCCCGCGGCGGGGTGTGAAAGGCGCAGCGGTCGAACTCTGTGCCCCCGGAGACACAGAAAAAAAATCTTGGAATGATTTTACTTTTCAAAAAACTCTATGCATCGTAATATCCCTTTATACAAAGGAGTCTGAGCTGCACTGAGCTGTATCCTCAAAAAGTACGAACATTATTCAAGTCGTATATAAACTGCGTGAAGGTCGTTTTAAACAAGCAATTTACACGCAAAGCTAGTACATCTATCTTATCGCAAAGTGTGGGACGCCAGTGGACTCTGAATGTGTACTTTTTCGAGACGAACGAGTATACAAAGAACGCAACAACACCAACAGCGACGCGTGGCTTGCGGACCCGGGTGCTCCTTCACTACGACACTTGCAGTGTACCCGAGGCGGCGGTCCGTGCCGGGGAGCCCGGGGCCCCAGGAGCCTTGCATAGTGGCGCGGTCGTCAGAGGGCTTCCTATCCAGAGGGACGAACGTCTTTTCCTTTTGTCGGAAAACCATGCGAAAATGTCGTCAATGTCAATATAATAAAAAAAAATGTCGAGGAGAGGGCAGGGCTCTAAAAGGTACATGATGGAGCATCCCTAGCGACCCATTTCGTTTCCCTTTTATCTCTTCGTTTTTCTGCCACACCGGTGTGTTCTGACCATATGGCCAGCACGTATTCTAATTTTAATTTGGTTTTAAAAAATAATATTTTTTCTCTCTCTGCGTCGGCCGGACGAAGCCTTACTGCTCGGCAGCGCGCAAACAAGCAGCGAATTAATTTCCTCAAGTTATCAACCTCTCTCTCACGGTTTGGAGGAGCTCCGGAGCCCTTGTGGACTTGGAGAGTGAGGGCGAGCGTCGCCGCGCAAGCAAGCGCCCATCTAACGGAAGACGCATTATGTACGATTTCCCTCTAGCAGGGGGAGGAAATATTTAAAAACGTATTTACTCGCAATGCCACTCCCACTTTTCGATCTACGCCTTTCTAAATTGATGTTGTGACATTCTCTGGTGGAGTTTGAGCGTCCTTGGCACGAACACGAGCCGTGTGGAGGAGCTGCCAAACGGCCTCTTCTTACTGCGAACGGTCCCATGGACACACTTACAGCAGTGGCGTGGCAGTCGTGGCAGTGGGGCATTTGCGACCTTTCCCGCGAGCAGTCTGTGAGTAGGAGGAGGAGAAGAGGGGGAGGGAGAGCAGATAAAGCAGAAGGCGGGTGGCTGCTGCGTCAGGAGTTGTCTAATGTCACGTCAGTCATGAAATTAGTGTTGTCTTAAAATGTCTCTCCGTCTTTCCCTCCCTGACTGCGCCCCCCCCTCTCTTTTCTCTGCGCCAATCCCAATTTGACCACGGCAATTAGCCCGCAGTAGCAAAAGCAAACGGACAGCCAGAGGAAGCGACTCCCGGCCCTGGCCGTTCAGTCTGGCTCGTCTGTCAGGCTGTCAGAGACGTCTCGGCAATGGCGAAAAATAAAACAGTAATGAGCTATACCTTTTGGGAGGAGAAATACAAAGAGTGGTGGCGTATCAAACGATGATGATTGTTCTGGAGGCAGAGAAGCAAATTATTTACGACGCTGAATTAAGTTGCCGTGGCGTGAAAGCGAAGCGCCTGTGGAAGCGAGGGTGGGCAGTTCCGCCGTGCATTAGTGCACGCCGGGTTTGCCTACTAACTCCGTCCGTAAGGCGGCATGACCTTCCCCAAAGCGCTTTAGCAGATACAGAGGTGGCTGAAATGTTTCTGGACACTATGTATGATGTCAACAAAGACATATGCATCCGTTACTCAGATTCATTTGACCATATTCGGCAAATTACCAGAGCAGCTCGGCGCCTGCGATACTCGGGGTAGGCAAGCCCGCAGTACACGCGTGCACTGCGGGCACGATGTTGCCTACCTACCAGGCGCTATAAGACCTATAGCATTGGCGGAATTTGGCAATCTCGTAACGGCAGATGACGGGCGCACTTTCTGAATGATCCAAAGCAGGGCGATAATTTAAGTGAAAGACCTTTCCTTAGCACGAAATCATGTTTGTGTTATTCGTCTCCCTTGTTTGAAAATCAGTGACATAATGTATCAATGGCTACCAGCACATGATTTGATATGTCATTTGAATCTTTTGTGCGACTAATCTTTTTGGTTCAGTGAACCGAGATAATTTTTCTGTCTTGTCAAATAAGGTGCGGTCGCGTTTTCTGTTCCGGTACGCGTTAGTAAAATGGTCAGCGACTGCCCTTGTCAATCTCTTCTCTTTCCACCCTCCCTTTTGGCCCTGGGGGTGGGTCGGCTTAAAGCCTCCCCTGACTTACGGTGACGGCGGCCGGGCCGGGCCGGGGAGGGCGGCTGCACTATCGTGATTGGCTGAGCGAGCCGTGCGGTCATGCTGTCCGAGACAGGAACACCGGATGGTACTTAAGGCACTCTCTGCTGCGTCCCTTTCCCTATCCCCTCCCTCTCCCCTTGCCCTTCCTCACCCGTCACCCGGTGAGAGGGTGGAAACAGGCAAGGGAGCAAGAGCTTGCGACTTCTAAAGTATTCACTCCGAAAGTATTATTTTTCCTAAAAGTTGCAAAATACATTTTTGGCTCCAAGTTTTGTAAAGCCTGGTGGCCTTTAACAACTGTGCTGTCAGCTGTCGCACACAGCAAAACCGCTTCCTTTACGCTAAGAATATTTCACACATTAAATAATAGCATCGTCTATTTTGGTGGCTCACTCACTACCGCACATTAAGCTAATATTTAAATATCCTCCTGAAGAAACTTCATCAGTGCGACCCGCCCACAGACTTTTGCGGCGAGCCCCAACTCCGCTTCCTGTTAGCCCCCCTGGTGGTGTATATAAAGAGGAATCGCGCGGAACAGCTCCAGCTGGTGCGGAGGCAGGCTACCGCAAACTTGTTCAGAAGTGAAGCGCTGCGTCACCTCTCGTCAGTGTGTCGGCGGGGCGCGCGCCGAGTCATGGCACGGCGGCGCGACCGTGACCCTGACGGGGCCGACTCCGCCTCGATTTCGCTCGTTTATTTACGAAGCACCGTTGACATGTCGTACGAAGACGATGAAAGCACGATGCATGTTACGGACACACTGACTGGATTTGTATCATTAAATTGTACGACTTAGAGCAGTCAAACTTTTTGATTGAATTTGCGAAATTATGCCATTTTTGGGCACAAATTTGTCCGAAACGAAACGTAGGTTTAACTTAGCAAACAACGTTTCCACAAACATACACTGAGACACTTTCTTCCTCAGATTTTAAGCAAGTAGTACTACTCTTTATTTAAATTGATGCACATTAACTCGCTTAAACGAGGGCAATAACCGTTAGAACTAAAGAATCGTGACTCTCGTTGTAATATGTGATTAACAACATTGTAAATATACGAAGGCAGCCAAGCCAGCCCACGTTCCCTCCGGCGGGAAGAAAACTAGATCCGTATAAAAAAAAATATCGCAATAACTCTACTCTCTATTCGTAATTTGACGACGTTTTTCATGGGGGGATCGGGACATTGATCAGCGTGGTTGCAATTATAGTGTAGGAATGATTTGCTCGTGGTTTTGCTCACAACGGCGTAAGCAATCATCGCGGTTCGGGGCGGCCGAGGCGGCGGCGGCACGCGTCAAAGCGAAACTCAGTCGCGGCATGACAGCCGACCGTTTGTGAATAGTGTGGCTGATTGGTGCAACCCGATCGCTCGCTCGCTGCTGCTCCCCCACCCCCGCAACGGTGAGGGGGGCGGGCCGCCGCCGCCGCCACAGCCGAGTTGGGGGCGGCGCGCGCTGGGGGCGGGGCGGCGGGCCAGTCTGCCGTCAGACAGCGCGTCTGGAGCACGTGGGGGAAGAGAGAGCGGATCGGAGCAGAGGGGGGTTGGCGCGCTCCGCCGCAGGCCGCACGCGAGCCGGCTGCCGTTGTGACGTTTCCCTGACGCCCCTTGTCTCTCTGTCTCTGCCTCTCTGTCTCTCTCTGTCTCTCTCTGTCTCTCTCTCTCTCTCTCTGTCTCTCTCTCTCCCTCTCTCCTCCTCCTCTGTTTCCTCTCTCCCTCACACACGCGGGGCGACGAGTCTTCAAACGCAAAACGATGCGAGACGGCGGCGGCGGGTGACGGCCCTCCCTGGTGACGGGTGTGCTGCTGCGCGATATGCTGAACAACCTCAAGGAGTACATCGGCAACATCAAGGGGAGCTTCGACACCGTCAAAGATGACTTGTGAGCAATCGTTTCAACCCCAACCTATACCCTCCTCCGCGGTGTGGCCGATGCCGATGGCGGGCGGGCGCGAGAACGATGACGAGTAATTCCATTGGGGACCACCTGTCCTCCCTCCTCCCCCTTTTAACCCCCGTCCACCCCCGCCCGCTCCCATGCAAATGCGATAGCCCATTATTCAGCCACCGGACCGTCATCGTCATGGCGTGGCCAGGGGACCCATAGAAAGAGAGAGAGCTGCACGTCGTTATTATGCCACGTCGAAAAATGTCTATTACACTCCGACCAAAATTTTTTCCCGCGCGCTGTCGTTATGTTTCGCGCATAGTACTTTTAGTGGTGGTGGCATTCATGGAGGGGCCTAATAACTGTTTCGGGGAATGATGACTAGCTGCCTCTAAAAGAACACAGACATACACACTCTCTTACGCGTTGAAGGGCGCAGAACGAGATTGGGAAGACACACACTCGACATAAACACACACCAGACAAACATAGGGCAGGCGGTCGCCAAAAATGAAAACACACACACCACACACACTGTCACTCACTCACATCAGAGCCAGAAGCTCACTCTTCCTGTCCTCACTCACAAACGCGTGGGAGTTGTGTTGGATGTGGTGGATGTTAAATGTTAAAGGGGGGTGTTTGTGTTGACGTTGTGTGGCTGCTCCCGCACGCGAGCTGCACGCCCCAGCGCGCCACCGCGCTTCCACCAGCCCTGGCCACATACCGTCTGTAGAGGCAACACACTATAGTGTTGTGTTGCGGGTTTGCCTACCCGAGGTGCCCGTAAGGCGCCATAGCCCCTTATGGGTATGCAAACCCGCAACACTGTAGAGAATTAGCCTTTACTCTCGGTACGGTCGGATCGAAAGGGGCCCTCTATCTCTTCCGTCTCCAGTAATATAGCTCTGTGGGCATCATCATGGCATGTGAGGCTGCTCTGGTGGTGCCAGGCGCCTGATGATGAGATCTTTCCTCGGCACTCTATGAGAGCGTGCACATACTCTTCCCCTTGCCGCAAAATGACTTCCTCTCCTCTCCCTCCAGAAGAAAGCAGCAATCGGCCTCGGCCGCCGCCGCTTTGCTCGTTCCTTTGCCAAAAGGAATGCGGCAGAAGGACTCACGCGCCCACGCCACTCGGTGGGTGCGTGGGCGCGCAAGTTACTTAAGAGATTTCCTCATGACATTTTTTATTTTTTGGGCTGTAGGCATCATGACCTGACCCGCAGCTAGAGTATATAATGAGGATCTCTCGAGAGGGTTCTTTTGTGACGGATCTCTTTGCGCGTGGTTGTGATTACATGTGTGTGTGTGAGTGTGTGCCTGTGTGTGTGTTTCTGGAGAGAGAGAGAGAGAGAGAGAGAGAGAGAGAGAGAGAGAGAGAGAGAGAGATGGCGAGTAGCGCTGGCCAAGCCTTCCTTCAGGGGTGCGCCCACACTACCGCCCCTTAACTCCACTGTGTGTCGACACCATTACTGTGTTGGGCCCCCTCATGCTTCCATTGCGCGCACTCGTGTGTGTGTGTGTGCACGGTAAAAACGACGTCCTGGTTTTCATGACGTTTGAAAAACCATGACGTTTCCCATGCATTTCTTCCATAAGACATCATGCTTTTTCCAAAACGACATGAAAACCAGGACGCCTTTTTTACCCTGTGTGTGTTGCGGCCTCTCTAAAGTAAAGTTGGATCGGCAGCGAATCACACCGGACTTTTTGGAATGACCGCGCGCACTGCAATTTGGGAATCAATGTGCAAATAACTTTGGCCGCACACGGTAAAAACGACGTCCTAGTTTTCAACAGTTTTGGAATAACCAAGAGGTCCCCATACATTTCTTCTATAGTAGATGCTTGGCTGCTTGGAAACGCCAGGACACAGTTTTTACCGAGATTGAAGAATTTCTGGAAACGATAAGGAACCTTACGCAGTTCAGCTGCGTAAGACGTTTTGGTGGACACCTGGACATCTGCTGGTAATCCATGACGGCTGGCTATCCCCTTGTTGACTCGTAGGATTAACTAGGTCGGAGTGTTATTGCATCCAGGCCATCGTGGGCCGAGGGTGGCGGCGGAGGGCGGGTGGTACGCCAGCGCGGTCCTCGCGAGGAGGCAAGACCATTTAGTTGGGATTGCTGCGGGCAAAGTCAAGAGGCTTGTGCGCTTTTGTGAAAGGGAAATGGAGAGGCCGCGCTGGAGAGGGTCACCCCGTCAAACCGCGCATTGAGTCCCGGCGCCTATGTATGCGCGCTTTGAGGGCTGTGCAGCAGTGCGGAGAGGATGGGAAGGAGAGGAGAAGGGGGGAGGAGAAGGGCTCTCTGGTGAGAATCCAGGGGGGGTTGGCCTTGTTTGTATGTACCCCCTTCTTAGTAAATGCTTCCTTTTCCGAGCGGTCCATAGAAACAAATGTATCGCCACCAAAACGAACCAGTTTGCTTCAGTAGTATCCAAGCATATTTTTTCTCGTTTTCCTTCCTCGGGTGCTTAGTCGCGCCCGTTTTTCTAAGCAGGCTGCCAAGTCCTAGGGAAAGCAGCGCGCACACGATTTCTTTCTGTATTGTGTGGCTGTTTACGTGGAACCCGGCGTATAGCAGGGCAGGCTCTTGACTCGGCCGCGACGACGCCGCGCGGGCCGCTGGCCGTCGGCCGTCCGTTTGTAAAGACCGGGGGGACAATGCTGTCGTCTGTCGTGTCCCGCCCAGCCACTCGAGCCGGGGCTGGAGAGGCCGCCGCCATCGCAGCCATCCCTGCTGTCCACCCGAATAGGGCAGAGGAGGGAGAGGTGAAGAGAGAGGGAGAGGGATAGGGGGTCGGAGAGAGATGTGGGCCGGCCAGATATTCCAAGACGGTTGTGCCGGGGGTCGCTAACCGCTCCCAGCTCTCAGCTCCCATCCGCCTTTTAATAAACTCGCCCGGAAACTCAAGCCGGCGCCGCTCTCCTTATCTCCCACCATCTTGCCCTCGCCTCGTAGCCTGCCTATCCTCGTGAGGCCCTCCTGCCTCATATTCAGAATTAATTGTCTCCTTCCCTGAGAGGCAAAAGAACTGGATTGATCAAATGGGTTGGGGAAGGCGAGAGAGAGAGAGAGAGAGGGGGGGGGGGATTCAGAACAAAAAGAAAAAGAGAGAGAGAGAGAGAGAGAGAGAGAGAGAGAGAGAGAGGGGGGGGGGGATTCAGTGATATTTTTAAGGGTCGGGTCGGGTGGAGTACATTCCCCCCGACCCTCAGGAGTGACAATACAACCTCCACTTTAAAAAAATCTTCAATGTAACAGCAATTTGCTACCGTTAATTAATTTAACCGTTATAATACCCATCATGCTGTTATGCTCGGTTTGACCATACAAGCTCCATCATAGGGCAAACCCGATCCCAAATTAATACGAAGGGCTGAGAAAAATCAGTGTTTTTGCACTTCTGGCCGCTGCGCGAAGAGCTCCGTCCGTCCGCTCCGCTTCCGAAACCTCGCAATTCAGCGCTTAAATGTTTCGGGCAGCCAGCGACAGCGACCGCACACCGGACAAGGCGGGCGGGGGCGCGGCGGGGTCGGGCGCGCCGCCCTGTTGCAGCCAGCCCGGTCCGGCTCCTGAACAAGACCGCACCGCACCGTGGTTCGCCTCGTGCCATCGGACGGCAGCGCGGGGGAATCGAGGCGAGTTTGAGCGGGATTGGCGGCTACGGTCCGGGAAACGCGCAGTTTGGGGTGTCGGACCGGAGAGCAGGGCCGGGCCGGGCGGTGAGCGGGGGCGGCGCGGCGGTCGTTCCCCCAGGCGGAAGTACAACTGCCAGGCCCACTTACTACTCGATTCGGTGGTCGAAATTGTATAGTGGTCGTCCGCTATGCCGGATAGAAGATAAGGCGCATGGCACCTTTAAAAGCAAAATAAAAGGAGTGAAGGGCGTAAAGGCATTACATAGTTTTATTTCGTTTTCCCAAAACATTTTCAGTTTAGTGGCTCTTTAGAGACAAAAAGTCTAAAGGTGCTAAAAATTAGTAGTGCCTTTAGCAGTTTTAGAGCCTTTTAAAGTTTGGACTTTTAGCACCTTTGTTTTTCCAGTGGATTATTATTGCGTGTTTTGTCTCTCAAGGCCGAAGGAATAGGTTTCTACACACTTTGAGGGCCATGCCACTCTCTCCCTCTCCCTGTCTGCGCCACCGCTGCATGGCTGGCCGTGAAAACATTTTGTTTGGCGTTGGCGTTTGGTTCTGTGCGGGTGAAACCGGTGAAGCGGAGCGTTCGTTATCTGTCTGGGGGCCCCCCTGGGCTCGGGAGCTCCTGCGCCCGCCCCTGTGCCCGCCCCTGTGCCCGCCCCTGCCCCTGTGCCCCTGCGCCCGCCCCTAAACGCGCGCGGGGCTCACGGCCCACGAGCCGCGCAAACATCCTGGTCCACACACAAAAGGCTTTGCCGCAGAATCCTGCCCGCCCGCTTCATCAGCTCTCTTGGACAGTGACCTTTTCTGCTCACTTTAATCACGACGCCGCCGTTGAATTTCCAATAGTAGTTACTTCTACTGCTTCACCTCGGTCTCGCGCAAATGGCAAAAATTTCCTCAGCAAAATTTCCTATAATTTTGTGATTGGGTGGTGGCAGCCGAGTGAATGCGGCGTTTCTGACCAGGCAACTTTAAAAGTGAGTTCGAGTTGCTCACTGGAAACAAAGTGCTACGAACTCCTAACGATTTCCACGCCAACTCTTTGTCCTTTTTTTAAGGCGAAGATACAGGGGACGGTATAGTGGGTCGCTTGCGTGCCGAGCCGTGCTAACGCTCCTGATCCTGATGGAGTTCCTACTTTAACCAAACCCATTCTCTCTCTCTTTCTCCCACACGCCCCTCAACTCCCGCCCAGCTCGCATCCCTACCCCCGTTCCTCTCGCACCCCACTCTTCTCTTGCTCACTTGGTTTGTTCCTTGTTGTTTTCGTTGTTCCGCCCGATGTTCGCGCTGCTTTGGAAAACAAATGTCGAACCGTGTCCAACGACACATGTTTGGCGAGGAGGGTGCGGCAGCGGGGTCGCGCTCCGAGGCGCTCGGGGACGTGCGAAAGCTGTTACAAAAGTTCTTCAAACGCGTACGAGCTGACACAGGAGTGCCTTTATTCCCTTTTTTGTTAGTCGGCTACACAAAGTACGGCAAAAACACGCCATTTTCATGTGCTTTTCTCTGGCGTGTCTTTTTTTCTGTCGGAGCCGCTTCGAGCTCTCGCACTACTTGCATTTTCTTTACACTCGGCCTTCCTCTCTCGGCTTCATCAATAACGTCGAACTGGATGCCCGAGCAGGCATAGCCGCTGGGGGAAAAAACGAGCGTACCACGTATTATACAATTGATGCTTCGCTTCGGTTTACCATCCATCCATCCATCCATCCACCCATCCATCCACCCATCCATCCATCCATCCATCCGTCCATCCATCCGTCCATCCATCCACCCATCCATCCATCCATCCATCCATCCATCCATCCATCCATCCATCCATCCATCCCATCCATCCACCCATCCATCCGTCCATCCATCCGTCCATCCATCCATCCACCCATCCATCCATCCATCCATCCCATCCATCCACCCATCCATCCATCCGTCCATCCATCCGTCCATCCATCCACCCATCCATCCACCCATCCACCATCCATCCATCCATCCATCCATCCATCCATCCACATCCATCCGCCCACTCACGCTGCATGCACCACTCATCCATCATCATCACACCTCTCGCAACCTCAATCCGCGACATTGATTCCTTTTCCCTTTTTCGCCCTTTCCCACCCGGCCCCGTGTTGCAAACGAATACCACCTAATCAAAACTTCTTCCTTGCCGGGCGCTCTCGATATTCCCCGGGATTTGTTTGTTTTGACCGCAGCCCTACTCTGCAAACTCGACAGTTAGTTGGGCCAAAAACCTTGTCGAGGGGCAGAGCCGCGGTGCGGCGGGGGTGTTGCGGCCGCCCCCCTGAAAACTTTAATTAAACTCTAATTTGCGGCGCCCGCGGTGCCCTGGGCATCACTCACCCCCCTCCCACTCCCACCGCCCGCCACCTTGGCGATGCAGCGCAGAAAACAAAAAAAGCGCACGCGGTGCAGGGTTGCACATCAGACTGAGCAGGAGAGAGGTAGGACGGGTTCTGCTCATTACGGGAATTGGTGCTGCGGGCCGCAAAAGCGCGCCCGCCTCGCCCCGTCTCGCCCCGCCTCGCCCCGCCTCGCCCCGCCTCGTCCCGCCTCGTCCCGCCTCGTCCTGCCTCGTCCCGCCTCGTCCCGCCTCGTCCTGCCTCGCCCCGCCTCGCCCCACCTCGCCCCGCCTCGCCCATCGCCCAGCCCCGGTACGCCACGAGCCGCCACGCCCAGACCGAGGCGCGCCGCGATACGCCGACGTCTCTCGTTTCTCCAGAGCGTGCTTCCAGCTCCGGCGGCGGCGGCCCCGGACAGCCAGCCCTGCTACCGCTGCGCTACTGATATTTTATTCAGCGACGCCTCCCTCCCAGTCTCGCCCCGCCCCGCACTGTCCCACCCCACCCCGCTTCGTGCCGTGTCCATTAAAAACACACATCCGATCAGCACTCAGATAGGCGGATGCATTTCAAGACGAAAGAGCCACCGCCCCTCCCCTCCTATCTTGCTGCATAATGTAGCCTTCACAAAGAATTCAAACATTGTCTCTTTAATTATTTTTTGTTGTGACTCTTAGAAAATTGTCTCCTCTCATTGAATCTCGCATTTGAGCCCAATGTGAGAAAAAAGGGGGGGGGGTGTTTTTTGTTCTCAGTTTATGTTCATATTTTTCTTTTCATGCTGAAGTCCCAAAAGTATTAAAACGGTTTGGCAATGTGTGCTGCGATCTGCCCCGCGTCGTCGCTCGCATTTTTAATCTCGGAGCAAGCAGGCACACGGTAAGCTTGTGGGTCGTCATTAGACGTGATGTAGCTTATTGCCCAGATATTGATTCGGCCGAAGCCGGCGGTGAAGAGGGGAGGGGGGCGAGAGGAGAGGGGGGGGGGCGGACGCAAACTCACCTCCAGCCGGACACTGTGGACGAGACCGAACTGTATTGTGATGGCAGTTTAATATTGGGCTCCACGTGCCCTCCCTTCCTCTCAACGCCAACAGAAATTTCTATTGTTTTCGCTGGCGTGTTCCAACGAATACGCGCACTGCAGTTGTTGCTATGTGCCAAGCCCAGGCCCTTGTTCTCGGTATACCGTTTTGATTCACGGTGGGTCATATTTCACGTGCAAATTGCTCCGGATGAATGCTGACGTCATGTAGATCAGCAGAACTGCTCGCCCCTCTGCATTTCGATTCTTAGCACGAAATGGTCTGGTCGAGTTTCATTAAACACCGAAGAGAAACAACATTTTACCATATATGACGCCACGAATAAAAATACATCACAATGACACACGGTGAACTTGAGAAGGGAAGAAAGGAGACGGGGCTCCCGCCCTGTGTGGGGTGTTATCGAGTTTGTGTGCGTGTGTGTGTGTGGACGCGAACGAACATCGCGTGAATTGCTGGAGTCGAACGGAGAGGGATGGTAGGCGGAGGGAAGGTGTAGCTTCGAGGAAGCGGAAAGGGCGAGCAGTTGGGGGGACAGGCCTTGGTGTAGGAGGGGGATGAGGAGGGGGTTGGGGTTGGAGGACCACGTCTTCGACGAAGAATTCTCCAGAGGACGCCCATCCCCCATATCCGCCGCGACCAGTTCTTCTTCCCCTTCTTTTCCCCTCTTCTTCTTCTACGTTCCCCCGCGATACCACGCTCGACGTCGTGGTCGTGATCAACTGCAAAATTTATCGGAATGGACAATATTTTTTACCTAGCTTATACTTGGCATCTTGTGCTCATCTGATGTTTAGAAATGGGAAATTTAAAGGGACTTGTAGCTGATTCTTGATATATAGCGCATCTAAGCTAATTTCAAACTCGTCCCTTCCCATTTAGTGAGTTCTGCTCTTCAAGGTTACAAATTTAACTAGGGCATAACTGAGCCAGCGTTTGTGCGTAATTTGAATGATAATACAATGCACCGCAATTGCGAAAAAATTAGAAATGTGTTAGAGCAACACGTGTACGCTTACTTGTTTATGTCTGGCTGGCAGTATCACGTCCACGTTTCGTCATGGGACGGGACGGGTAGATGGTAGATGCACGAGAAGGGAACCGAGCCAGCCGTGCGATTCAGGAGATCGTTCAGGAGATCGTTCAAGAGGGGCTCTCCTGTACCTGCCCTATGAGTGCAACAAGGACTGAGCTATACAGGAGAGCCTCTCTTGCAACGATCTCCTGAATCGCACGGCAGGGCACGATAAGTGTATCGTAGACGCGGCTAGGCGAGGGGAAAAGAATGAAGGGGGAGAGGAGGGCAGAGGTATGCGGCCCAGGGTATTCCGCCAGAGAAATGGAAGAAAATACCTGTGAGCTTGGTGGGGTAGAGCGGCCCGAAAATGCCGATGCAAAGGCCTTTCGTTTCATCAATTTTCCCCCAGGATGAGGAGGAGGAGGAGGAGGAGGAGGAGGAGGATGATGGTGAGGAGGAGGAGGGGTAGGAATTCCACCGCCATCACCTTCCCAACCCCCTCTCACTCAATATCTCAATAATTTACTCCCCCGAATTGACTGAATGCTCGCGGCCTGAGGGCCCTGGGGGTCCCGCAGGGGGCGCAAACTTTTGGATATTTTCAAGGAAGCCCACCACCGCCGTCCCGGTTAATTACTTCATCACAGGGCGCCGCCCCCGCGCCCCGACACTCTACAAACAGAAGTGTGTGACATTAAAACACATAAAAGTACGTGCCGAAATGTCACGCGGAAAATTATTGTGCATGCCATAGTCAAATCTTACACTCGTTTGTGCTATGTCAAAAAGTATACACTTTTTACCATAAGTCACATACACACACACACACACACAATCTCTCTCTCTCTCTCTCTCTCTCACACACACACACACACACACACACACTTTCCTGTGAATGGCACGACTGTCAGACACTTTCCTCTGCATGACACATGTGTGACATTTTGTCACGCACTTTGGAATGTTCGATAATGTCACACTCTTTTATTTGTGGTGTAGTTAGCCACTTTTTATGGTTTTGCGGACATTAATTAGTGCAGTCGTGTCCCTACTCGACCTGCCGACATCATCGAAATTCCTGGGTTGATTACTGCTGTACCTTAGGACCCCCGCAGCCCGCCTGCGGCCCGCGCGGTCCGGGAAACCCACACAGCCAGCTACCCTCCATTTCCACCCGATCCCCCGGGGGAGAGGTGCAAGTTAGGAAGCCTCTGGCCCGCCGAACTAGTTGGGGGCCATTTACCACGGCTGCCGAGCCCG
>NW_026267245.1:639808-641174 GCF_000697945.3 Frankliniella occidentalis | reverse complement strand
ACCCCCTGCACAGGCTCACGCGCTCACGTGCGGAACCATAGCTTCAGCTTGCCCAGCATCGAGGAGAGAGTTTTTAGCCTCAGCTTTTCGCGCGCCACCATTTTCTCTCACACTCTACCTCTCTCTCTCCGGCCCGACGCTCTCTGGCCCCTGGGGCCAAAAACACGGCGAGGGCCAGGGTCGAAGCTCAACCCTGACCCTGGGAGCGCAGCCGAGTCGGGGCGGAGATCAGCAGTGATCCAGCCCGATGTCCCGCCGCGGCCCACCCGGTGGCCCGTGGTCGGGTGAGGCTAGGCGGGGTGTGTTGTGGTGAGGTGGGGGCCCACACATCCCCACCCACACATCCACACAATTTTGTGAAGTGTTACTTCAAATCAAAACATTTTTCCTCCTATAATTTTTGGTACGTTTTGCGTGCACCGGTAAAACAAAGGTAGGATATCCTACCTTTAGGATATCCTACCTTTAAAAGGCGTTAAAGCTCCAGAGGCATTACAATTTATGTTTTTTCGAAATATTTCTCTCCCATTGAACAACATTGGATTATGTATTTTCGTAATCTACGCGAAATTCCGCGTCAAACGAGCCTACATATGATGGGATTCTGTTCAAAAATGGCATAGATTGATTTCATTTTTTGTACTTTTTGACTTGCTTTTCATTTGCTGACCGCTTATCCGAACCCTATCACATGCAGGCCCGTTTGACGCGGAATCTTACGAGGAGTGCGATAATGAATCTCAAAATGTGATTGGTTTGCTCATATTGAAAATATTTTGAAGAAACTGAAAATATACTCTTTAGCACCCCTAAAACGAGTTTAACACCCCTGGAAAGGTAGTACATCACACCTTTGTTATTCCAGTGTGCGGTTTTCTATGTATCAAACATAAAACGTTGGCATGAATACACTGTTAACTTCGTAACGATCATGAATTCCCAGCTCATAAATTTTTTGACGAATTGCTATGTAAATCCAAAGTAATTCGTAAAATAACGGAGTTTCTTTTTTTCAAAACGCTTTTGTAATAGAAAATTAACCAAGCAAATTTCGTAAAATCAACAGTGTGACCGAGTGTAACTAAAGTTATCTGCATGTTAAATGAAAAACAAAAAGTTTGCGAAAGTTTACGAATGTTCAAAGCAATGCTGTGTGTCAAAGCCTTTGCCTTTGTCATAATAATAGTGTATGTCCCTTCAAATTAAAACAAAAAGGTTTGCTTGTTTTTCAAACGCACCGCAGTCTTTGTCTATTGCAAAGCAAGGGGCTCGAGGGGGGCGTGGGCGGGCCGGGCCCCGAGAGGGGCAGCGGGCAGTAAGGTAGGGTCCCGGCAAACACAGCCCACGCCCCGGGCGCAGCCCCCCC
>NW_026267245.1:615178-639758 GCF_000697945.3 Frankliniella occidentalis | reverse complement strand
CACCACCCAGTCGCGTGAGAACGAGAACCGCACACGCGAGTTTTATTTTTCTCCTTTCGCCGGGCGAATTCGGTCCAGGAGGCGGCGCCGCGCTGGTGTTGGGAATGGCCTACAGCAGGGCGTCTCCGGCCACCTGGAAAAGAGGGAAGGAGATGATAGGGGGGAGCGAAAGGGAGCGGGAATGCCAGAGATCCCCGGGATTTTTTTCCAACGTGTGGTGGCGTATTTCTGGATTGTGACTCCTCCGAGGAGGCTTACGGGATGCGCACTAACTATTTGCAAAAGAAAGCACATCTTCAAGAGATTGAGAACCATATTAAAAGTTTCCGAACGTTGCAAACTTGATTGATTCACCCACATTATCCCAAGTAAAATAGTAAAACTAGAGTTTGCTGGGGAATTCCTGCAACCGACGTTGGGTAGGAATCAAACCTGTTGGAAAGTGCCCATTTACTTCTCAGAGTGAACTCCCCACCACCGCGGCCGGGCAGCCGCCTGAGGCTTAGGCTGTCCCGTAACTCTCCCGTGCGCACCCGGTTGCCTATCCCCTGGTTCGCAGGCGCCTTGGAAACGGGCATGGGAGAGAGGAGAAGGAAAGAAAAAAATCCCTCGTACTTTTTTATCTTTTTAAACGTACCCGCTTGACGAACACAACTTCGTGATAAAAAAAATGGATCACTTCCATACTTCATTAGACGAACGCGGCTTACGATTTCAAATGAATACCGAAAGTGGTGATAAAACGGTGTCTTATGGTGTTGCAGCCTCCATCGCAACGCCAAGGCGGCAGCTGACGTGGAGTACCCGGCGTACGGTGTCACAGGCCCCAACAAGGACGTCAGCCCCACGGGTGACCGGCGCCTCGCCCAGTCTGCGCAGATGTACCACTACCAGCACCAGAAGCAGCAGATCCTCGCCATGGAGAGGTGAGTGCGAGCACAACGCGATTCGCACACGGTAAAGTCGTAATGGAGTGATTAAGCACACTCCAAACCCAGAGACCGCTTTTCCTTGCCAAAATTTTTTTAGACTCCCAAAGTTTGGCATTATTTAAATACCCATCACAGATACTGTATTTATTGCGTACATAAATGCACACTTTTTGCTTTTCAGCCGCGCGGCGGGCGGGCGCAGAGGCTCCATGTCGGAGGCGGAGAGCGAGGACGAAAACGAGGAGGGCGACTACACCGTGTACGAGTGTCCTGGCCTCGCCCCGGTAAGTTCTTCAGGAAGCCTTTTTTTTCGCAGTTATAGCTAAAATCAGTTTGTTTGTTTTTTACTCTGTGATGCGAGGTCAAGTAGGATTTCTCCATCTGCGGTTGTTAATCCGGCCACGTCTTTCGTTTCCAGACGCAGGAGATGGAGGTGAAGAACCCCCTGTTCCAGGACGACCCCACCCCGGCGACCCCGGCGCCCGGGGTGGGCGCGGAGGCCGGACACGACGGTGACGGTCTCCCGGAGGGCGGCAAGCAGCAGCAGCAGGCGGGCAAGACCAAGCAGGACAAGCACAGTAACAACGGCAAGACCACCAGAAGTAAGCCGAGCGACAAGTCGGACCGGCCGTAAGAGCCTCGCGCGGCACTGCGGCAGGATCCGGCAGGACTTCGGCAGGACATCGCGTGCTTCCACCCCGCCGCGCCCCGCGCCACGCGTCCGCCACGCCTCCCCCACACCCTTCCTTGACCTTCCCCGCCCACCCCCCTCCCTCCCTCATCATCTTATGCGGAGCCAACCACGACGCTGACGTGGCCGGCTCCGTAGGAGCCACTGCAGCCACTGGAGTCATTAGAGCCGGTGGAGCTACTGGAGCCACTGGAGTCGCTGGAGCTACTGGAGTCACTAGAGCCGATGGAGCTACTGGAGCCAGTGGAGCCACTGGAGCTACTGGAGCCAATCGAGTCTCTAGAGCCGATGGAGAGCCGATGGAGCGACTGGAGCCGCTGGAGCCACTGGAGTCACTGGAGCAGCTGGAGCTACTGGAGCCACTGGAGCGACTGGGGTCCAAGTCATCGTTTCGAAATAATAAAAAGACCCATTATTGGCTAAACAATCCAAGATGATGGTTGTAAATTTTTTTTCGAATTTTTTCTTTTTTTTTTCTTCAATTTATCCTTGTAAGTCGAGACGAGCAGAAGCCCCTCAAAGATGGCATGTGGCGTGGCCCGCCGCTGTGCGCTCGCTTGTGCGTTGCGTGCGGGCTTCTCAGAAAGCCGCAGAGCGGGAATGCGGCGCAAAGGATCGCCTGCTCGTGAGCAACGCAAAAGTGAGGGTTTGGCTCATCGATTGTAAAGAAAAACATGGACTTGCCGCTCCGGGAGCGTTGCAGTCGAACCCGCCCTATATTACCCATATGCCCCGGTCGCCCCGTAACGCGATAGTGGCTGTCTGCCTCGATCTGTGTGCGTTCCGGGGGGATTCTGGGGTGTTTGCAGCTTCCCTGAGGAGGTCGGGGCTGAACCGGTCACTTTACTGCTGTTCGCCGCCCTCCCCCGCAACTGCACGCCCTCTCCGTTTAGCTTGTATCAAGTACCTGATTTCCGCTTGGGGAGGCAAATGGCTTGGATCTGGACGGACAGTAAGAACACTACTCCCTAGCTTTTATCGGAACTATTTCTTAAGGCGATGCCTTATTGGAAGGCGCTATCCAACCAAGCTACTTAGATGTGTCCCTTTTACCCTGTGGTATTTTTTAATTATTTTTTTTTTTTGCTGTTGTTCACCCTTCCTGTTTAAAATAGCTACAAAGTACAAAGATATTGTCACGGAGTGGCTGACTCTGATTGTTTGTTGCTTATAGCAACATTCATGAGTGCACTACTGAGTGCAGATTGTGTGCGATATGTTGCGCGAGAGGTAGGATGTGTGTGTGACAACGATCACCCTATTTGAAGGCCTAGTGTTAGGTGTCTTACAAGGTCGGCGAGTAGAACCTCTGGGCGTCTGGGTATGGGTGCGTAAACTTCTTCTTGTAACTACTATACGATATTCTTAAAGATTGATATGGGAAGTTTGTGAATGGATAGATACTGAGCCCCACAAATCTTTCAAGTTTACACTTGATTTCAAAAAGCACACCGTCAATTTTCTAGGGAATAGTTTGCTCCGACTATGTTTCTTACGAGTGGTTTCCCGTACGCGCCCTAACTGAACCTGACTGGCGGCCTAAGGGGCAGTAGGCAACCCTTCGTGCAAGTCGCGCGAATGAGGTGCGAGCTTCAGTGAACTATTCTAGTCAAAAAGTCTTAAAGTCTGCTCACTGGACAAGTGTGTGGCAGAGTGCTCTCAAAACTCAACAGTAGGACTACGGCTCCACCGTTGTCTCAAATTGCTCTACTGATGCCTCTGTAGGGACACGGAGACGCTCTGTTGCAAACGTAGGGCAACGCTTGTCCTCCACTAGGACAGTTTGCCCGACGCGTACTTCAGGAGGGACGTGATTGAAGAGAGTAGCATTAAGAAGAGTCAATCGTATCGACCCGGCGCTTGTCGGCCTCATTTTGTGAAAGTGTAGCAGGCAAACGGAAAGAAAGGGGACATTCCCGGGGCCGCTGTCACCCCATGCCAACAAAAGCGGAAATTCTCTCAATTTTGTTAAGCCTTGCTGGCTGACCGTAAAAAATAACAGTATTATCTGGATCAAGTTTAAAAGAAAATAAAAAAAATAGTCGACTGCATGTGTATCATGGAAAAATTTGAGTACGAACCAATCACGTAACGCCCTCGACTCAGCTTTTAGAATTTACTAATTCAGACGTTTGAAATAATTTCCGAGTCGACACCTGGCTATGTTCTGTGCTTTAACCTGCATATTTTTGTTCATGTAACTTATTTATTTTAGTTGTAATATTATAATAAATATTGTACTTATATTTTACAAGTGATTTTGATCTCTTACAGCCATGTATTGGATGAAAAATATGCCTAGTCATAGTAGCCCCGAATAAGTGAAAAGCTATTTTAACTGAAAACATTAGCAAAATAATGCTTGTCTCAATTCCACCTTAATAAGGTGTTTTAAGATTATTTCTCTTCACCTATCCTTTGTGTAAGCTTTTGCATGGCCCTAATACTGATAAGTTCAAGTACTAACTAAACGAGGTTACTTCCGGGTCACATCTGCAGGTGAAAATTTCAGAAAGGTTGAAGGAAGGTGTGCCAAAAATAAGTTGTTTGTGGTCATGGATTTCATTGCCTTAATTGTAATCGTATTGTGAACCGGAGCGAGTCGCCCGACATGTAAATCGTGTAGTTCAAAGTTTCTTTCTACGGATTAGACAGTCTTCTAGAATTCTTCTAAGAACATTTCTTACAACACAATTTACCCCTGGGTTATTTGTGTTTGGGAAGACCTACCTAGTTCCCTCCGCTGAGTACAACACGGGGTCGGGCAGTTGGCGATTCTCAACAGAAAATAGACGTAGAAAGAACCGCGTGGAACAGAGTTTCTTTACGACTATTGACTGAGCATCACACTCGTGATGGTAGGTAAACTGCCTGTATAGTTAAACTACTGTCTCTACATGAAATTTACATGCTTTTTGCTGTGCATACATTGCCAACATATCTCTGACTTAATTTTAGCAGTTCCTAGATAAAATTCCACTACTACTGTGGGCTGTAAACCAAATTAATTTGCTCCTTTGTATTAAAATCACATTGAGCGGGTGTTTGTTCGAGGTGGAAACAAAAATGATTTACCAGAGGGGGTGATCTTCTGATAATAACATCTAGAAGATGAAAGACTTTTGCTCCTGGAGGTATACGATAGGCTGTGGAGCTAAATCTTATGTGCATAAGAAACAAAATTATTTTAACACAGATTATTCTATAAAAATGATAAAATAAGAAATATATTTGTATAGTTTGCAATATGACATACCGTGTAATGTAGAGTCTGCTCTACAACGTTTTAAAAAAATGCGCTGTACACTATCATTATGTTATGTCCCATTAAACAGTTCACGAATACAATTCTTTTTCTTTAGATTTACTCTTTATCTCCTCTATGCCCTCATAAAGTGAGATCGCAACGAACGTTTGAGGTAATGGTCACGGTGACAGGACCCGAGGCCGAGGACGCGTTGGGCACCGGGGCACCGGACGTCCAAGCAGGCTGGGCTGATGGGAGCGCCTGCAACGCACTGGGTAGGCCAACCTGCTAAGCAGCTGTGTGGAGTCGGCGGCCCGCCCGGAGCGACCTGGCGTCGGGCCTGTCCAGTTGCTACCCACCGAGAAAGGGTTTGGGGTGCGATAACGTTCCGATATCGAATGTGGTGAACAATAAAAAATTGTACCTGATTTGAACACATTTTCGACATGCGATGTCAAAACGATATATTTCATTTCGCACTGGGTATGCTGATTATAACAGTGGCCACTGTGCCGCTACCCTCTCCACTGCCTGTAAACGCCCATACTGCAGAGATCAATCAAAAAGACGTTACAAACCCGCAATCTGCGAAGGTCTCAGACTTTTGAAAGGCGGCTAGGCCGCGGCGCGCTCAGGGCCGGTAGCGCATTTGTCTTTCCCGCGACGTCACCTCACCGCCACATCCGGTCGACAACCAGCCAATCCCACCGTCGAACTGGCGTACACATCCGGAAACGAGGCGGCTAGCAAGGGGCGTGTTTTGACTTGCCGGAATCGGCGAACCTAACCTGATTTCGTATACTTCGTCTATTTATCCAATTTCGGATTGTGTGGAAATCGTCACGTTCCTAACAGAAGCAGTCACCAGTGCCATCCTTTGCCGTTCTTAGGCCTGGCAAGTAGGTTAAGACTGCCTGTCAACATTTTTTCCTCGAGCCTTTGGCAGTAAAGTGGAGCTCAGAGGCTATGTCTGCTTTTAGTCATACAAAACTTTCAAGATATTTTAGTGATGTAAGTCAAAATGTGGATAATAGAAGATACCTGGGTTATGTGCTATTCCTTGTCATTTAATTTTTTTTTATTTGAAAAAGATATGTTTTCTTTTTCATAATTGTAGAAGTATTTATTTTACTCAATAGTTAAAGAAGTGGTTTCATTATCCCTATTTGCTTGAAATGCGACATTTCTTTATCCATGTGTTTCAGGATCAGGACGATATAATGCAGTGTGACATTTGCTTCATGCAGTTTGACCTGAACAATCATCGTCCAAAGTGTTTGCCTTGTGGTCACACTATTTGCTTGAGGTGCATGCAGAGTCCTGGCATGAAGAGATGTCCTATGTGCATGAAGGTTAGATTGATCTATCATTCTCATGCGAAATCACAGAAGTTTCTTTCTTTGGGGTGCCTTGCAAGGGCGTAACATTCTGACCACATTCTATTCATAAAGATTTTGCTGGGAGGATTTGCAAGTTACGTAATATTGTGCAAAGATTCTGATTCCCCCCTGCTCAATCTTTTCTGACTGTATGTTGGCCTAACTGATCCTTCACTTTATCAGCGGACATTATTGTTTTAGAGCCCAATTTGATATAATTTCATTAAGTGGACTACTCGCTAAATATTTGTTTCTTTTCAACATTTTTAGCAAAGTATATACCATTGTAAATTAGAATACCAAATCTTCTCCTAGGACCTGACCGTCGACCCCGGCGACCTTCCCGACAACATCTCCCTGATACGGATGGTTGAGAAGCAGGGCGCGCCGCCGCCCTGCAAGGTGCTCAGGAGGGAGGACACTGCGGTCCAGCAGCTGCAGCGAGGCGTGGACGCGGGGAGGAAGCTGGTTGAGCAGCTGCGGCACCTGGTTCCTCTGGCGGTGGAGGCTCTAAACCGCCAGCTGGACTCGTCGGTCGCTCAGCTGTCGCGAATGGAAGAGACTCTCGGTAAGCTGCAGAGGAAGCAGGCGCCGGGTGACGAGGATACCCCGCCCGACTTGCTGGCCGGAGAGCAGTTCCAGCTCGTGGTGCAGCTCGAGGACAGCCTCCGTCTGCTAGCAGCCACAAAGTGCCGCGTGGTTGCGGAGCAGAGTGCGGACACGTGGACGGCGTCGGTGAAGCTCGGCCCAAATCACGACGTCATGCGCCTCCTCCTTCTTCAGCTGCGGGCGGACGCCGAACTGCACAAGGTGAGCCTGGAAGCCTGGTAGTTGGTAGTAGTGGTGAGGTCTTGATTTTAGGGTGATGCGCGCGGGCAAGTTCGACTTCAAAGTGTTCTCTTGCCCGGTCACTTGGGCGCCCTGGGTGGTGGGGTGCGCCGCCGTCTTCAGGCGGCAGCTTGGCGGGTTGGCCTACCCAGCGCCCAGTTGGCGTCGCCTCGTGAAACGCTCAGTGTGGGGACAGCTAAACCCACGCGCACGCCACGCGCTGGTTGGCACGTCTCCCGTGAGCTTAAATAGCGTCGTTATTTCACTCCAGGTTGCCGTCGCGGTAGGGCCTCCAAGGCTCTCGACCTTCGTCATAGATCGCCCCGATACAGAAGGGCGAAAATGGAAGGTGAAGGACGTTATTAAAAACCCGTGGCTCTGCGAAAACATACGCGTCCTACAAAACCTAACTGGAGCCGGTTCGGCGGAGCTACTGCGTGTCATCCGTGTCGTGGCCCCCCAACTCGAAGAGCTGGAGATGTCCGAAAGTGTCGACGACCTGGACGCGGCCCTCAAACAGGCCGTAGAAATGCCATCACTTAAAAGACTGATAATCGGCAACAGTGACCAGGAGTTCCGCAAACTTCCAGACCTGCCGTTGCAGCTGGAGGAGCTGGAGCTGTGGTCTCCGAATGAGCAACAGATGCTCCAAGTGCAGCACATGCCCCGTCTGCGTAGTCTTATGGTGTACAATTACTATGGCGACAACGTGTCATTCCCCCCATCGCTGCATGAAGGGCTGACGTGGCTGGGCTTGTGCCTCAATGTAGACCACAAGACTACCATGCTGACTCTGATCCGCGCTCATAGCAAGTCTCTGCGGGAGCTCCGGATACACTGTGAATACGAGGACGACAACGATGACTGGTGCTTCTTCTTCCCGCACTTGGGCCAGGACCTGGCGACCTGCGGCCTCCATGGCCTCACCCGGCTAGTCCTACAACGCTCGTATTTCTACAATCCATGCCCAGAGGTCGAGGCCTGTTTGCTGCAGCGACGGGCCGTGCGAAGTTTCCTGCCCTCTTCCATTGAAGTGCTCTGCAGAGGGTGTCCCCCCGGACCATCAGTGATGTGGTGATGCTAACGAAAGGCAAGGCGTATGGCCCCTCGTTTGCTGCATGCTCCCCGTGGCGTTCTGGTGACGAGACCCCTGTATTTGTGGGAAGAAAGCACAGCTATAAATATTGTAACAATTTTCAACAAAAGAAATAGCTTATCTCGCCGGTCCGAAAGTGTACTGTGCAGCAATCAGTTTCAAAGTTTCAGTTATAAGTTAATTTTAACAGTAAAGAAATAAAATATTGCTTTATTTTGAATACCTTATGGCGTTTTGGTGTCCACTATTTTGTCCCTCAAGCAGCCAGCGGCAGTTCTGTTAAGAAAGGAAAGAGGGAGAACGATCACACCGATCCCAGTTTGAGATGTATGTTGGTGCGTGCCCCCTACTATAGCCACAATATCACACCAAAGTGTCTAGAAGCAGTAGCAGGGCGATATCAGTTTTAATTGTAATAATATTAATCGTTTGCATTAGTGGAGTGGAGGCTCGCGCAGCAGCAGCTATGCTGTCGAGTGTCGAGCGCCTGGGAGGTAGGCAGTTCTGTTACACCCGGCAGCTCCGCTGGGTTGCCTACCCAGGGCTTCGCGGGCGCTTAGGCATGGAACATCGGCCAAAATGAAGATTGTTTTGTTGTACGTCTCCCCCTTTTTTAGTTTTTTTCAGAACAAAACTGAAAGCTGGAAAAGATACATTTCCGTTGGTGTCCCAAGTACAAGAGCATCCTAACCATTGTCATTTTGTGGCTAGTGCAACTAGCGTCTCGATAGCCCCTCCGCACTGAAATATACAGAAACTTTTAATGAGTCTAAAACCGAAACTTTATAAAAGTTCAACTGCAGGCACGTGAAGTAGGCAACCCATCGCATAGCACATGTCAGTTGTCAGTCTTACATTAGCTAAGCAGCAAGACGGACGTCTATGTCGGAGGGAGGGAAAAGGGCGCCCGCGACGTGCTGCGTAGGCAACCCATTCTGCGCGGATGTATGGAGGGATGGAGCGTGTCTCCACAACTCCATCTAGAAAGAACAGACATCCGTTCGGCTTGGAAAGAGCGAGTTTTCCCACTGGATATAACACTCTGTGCTGCATGGGGACTGAGGAGAGGTACTACGATTTTACCTAAACCTCACATGCATTAGGGACCTCCAGAGAAGGGCTGGCGGTTGGCGTTAAAGCCATTGAAACGGCTCAACTGTATACACGAAATTCTTTCTTCTTCATTTCTTCTACACAAGCCTGAACCAACAGGAATCAAGTTTCCTTTTATCTGAATAAAAGGGTTGTCATTTCAATAAAAGAACAAAAGTAAACAATGTCTTAACAAAAAAAAATCTTTGCTTGTAATTCACTTTTCATACATAGCATAGAATGGTAAAGGATACATAAATTAGTTTCGACTTGATAATATGTATGATAATATACATAATATGATCACATCACAAAGGCTTTTCAACCATATATCAGTTTGGGTAGACAGAATGAAAACTCAACTTCCAATACAATTGTTTGACGAGCTAATTTGTTGAAAATTTAAGCATGAGCTATGTTATTAAATCACATACTCATAACATACTCTTATGTCAAATATCATATTCCAGTTTTTGTCAAACATTGAATTTGATTCTACATTATAAGATAATGTAGAATGTCAGAGAATAATACTTCCCAGATTTCAGTTCTTCCATTACTACTTCTAACACAACGGGAAAGTAATAGAATGCATCAATACACTTAAGGCTGAAGGCTTTTAAAATTAAGAAAAAGACCCTGTAAGAAATAAAATGTTTTCACAAGCAGCAACTATTACTGAAAGTGAGAACAGAATACACACAACTAACGTCCCTCTAGGTGACAGATGAATATTATCATCCTTATGTGGGCTGTGAGTGTGGAGCATAGCCAAATGTGCATGCTTCACCCTCATAGCTGCACAGGCAGCAATTTTACCATGGACCTAAGATGGCGCATGCTTCATAAGATTGTTGATTCCTCACCCAATAAATTCAACAATTGCAATGAGAGCATTTGAAATTGGTCTTCCAGCACATTCCAGATTGATTCACTACTAGGATGTGAACCGTACATTTTCATAGCTTTTACACAATCAATTGAATTTCTTCATTTGAAATCCATAGAGGTAGTAAAGTTGATTTCCTGTGCCTTACGTATACAACACAGCATTGGCCACTGGCATGCATGAGCATCATAAACATTCATTAAAAATTTGACATTCAAAATCAGAATTTATCTTAATTTTGAAGAAATATTCATGCCCAGCAACAATATTTGAGCTTAAGTAAATGGTATATACATCACATTAAGGAGGTTTAGGTTTAAGACTGAAAAGCCACACAAACTAGACAATACACTACCACAGTCATACTCAGTACACAAATGGGAAGAATTCGTAGAAGACACGTAACTTCATTCTTTTCCAATTGATGTCTAACTTTTCAACAACATTTTTAACAACTCACCATTCAGATTTTAAATTTAAGAAGAATGGAGAAGGGTTTGAAATAATTGATAATTTCTGTATCAAAATCAGCTTACACATCTATTTAACTAGGAGCTTTTTATGTTCCTTTCTCAAACAAAAGCAAAAGCCTTTAAAAATTGAAAACTTTTAGCTCAAAAGAGGATATAAAATGAATATAACCAGGAAGCAATGAACAGTTCACACTGGCCTATGAAACAAAAATTATGCACATAAGTAAAACAAAATTGGCATCTATGGCTGCAACAGTTACAGCTCATGTGAAGATGAATGTTTACTTTTCTTTTTATGATTGCTACTTTTTCCAGGACTTGATTTCTCACGCTTTTTGCTAGATGTAGAAGAGCTGACAGAAACTGAATCAGCAGGAGAAGAGGCATTTGAGCGTTCTGTTTCCCAGCTTCCACGGCTGAGAGACCCCATGCCTAAACCACCTAAAGAGCCCACACCACCTCCAAGACCACTAAGCAGATCATCTGGATCAAGACCAAGAGATTCCACATTAACCTGAAAATTAAATGAAACATCAGATGGAAGCTCAACCAACATGTGCCCCAAAATTTAGGAGAAAAATATTGCATATTACCTGTACTTCAGGGATTTCTGACTGAAAATTGGTTTCATCTACAAGAACAGACGCTCTTAGAGCACGACGTTGTTCATCAGAGTGTTGTGGACAACGAAGAGACCTCGTGCACAACTTTCTAGTGTGCTCTGATATTACACCACAAATATTTGACAGTAAGGTTCTTCTTTCATCAGGTCGCTTGGCTTCTAGAGCTGCACTACTAGCATCAAAAGATGCATTGTTGCCAGAAGAACTACCAAGGCTCTCTGACACAGAGCCCCCAAAGGAACTATTTGAGTCACCATTTCTTCTATCTGATTTAAGACTCTTCGATGGTTTCTTTGCATTCCCATTGCTGCGGTCCCGTTTTTTCCGCCGCCTGTCACCTCCAATAGTCCATTCATCATCTTCATCTTCACTCACAACAGCACTACTAAAATGGAGAGAAACCAAACATGACCAAATATATAATAATATACCACATATCTGGGAAGGTTTCAGAAAAAAAATATTGGAAAGAAAACCAACCTTGTTTCCTTACTGTTGTTAGCAATACGCCTGCTAGCAATACGGCTACTGTTCCTGCCCATTCCCATGCACTTCTCAAGATGAGGCGCAAACCTGGAGGCTGCTAAACCCCTGTTACAGCTCGGACAGATACAGTCTTGAAATTTTTTTATGACAGGCGGCTGGCCAAAAACATCCAAGCCAGGGTCATCTATTATTTTGAACCTATAAGGAAATATGATTTAGGTAAGCAATCACATTAAGAACACCCCCACTTAAATTTGAGAACATGGAACTTACTTAGTGATGTCTTCACCAGACATGTCTGCCTCAGGATCAAGAACACCCAACTTGGCAGAACGGTGAACTTCAAAAACTATTCCTATAGTCATTTCATCAATCAGATCTTCAACTAAAAAATTTGCAGCCTCATTGAGGATTTCAGGATCACTCATTAACTCCTGGAATCGGCGATTGATGCCTTCTAATGCATCCACTTCTTCTGAAGACAACATGTCTGGCTGTTTTTTATTATTATCTGAAACTAAAGGAAATTAGAATATTTAGAAATAGTTTTTCTGATAATTTTATTAGATAATTTAATCACTAGATAATGAAACGCTGGGAAAATTGCTGAGACTTTGAGTCGGTTCTAAACAAGAAGTGCAGTGTAAGAATATGTTTTGCAATGGTTTAGGAAAGGAAAGTGTTTAAAATTACCTCTTCCTCTTATGCACTAATCACACAACCACATATGATCTACATACATTACTCTAAGAACAAAACACCGTATAGCACAGAGTCATATCATGAAAAACAGAAGGTCTGGGCTTTAAGTCCTTCGTTTTGCACATTCTACCGGTTTTAAACTGACTCTGAACCAGTTTCTACTTGACGTTTACGAGAAAACAGCCATTGTTGGTAATGTAAAGTGAGGTTATGTTCCTCTATGTCACAGTGTAAACAGATGGGAAAACGGGTCGGCAGAGGAAAAACTATCATCCCTTTGAGTACCTCAATCAATGTCTAATCGACTGACACTTAATGCAAGAGGGAAAACTGGGAAATGTCACCCAAAGGGACAAAATGATTATCGCAGCCGCCGGCACGCGCCTCGCCTCCGAGTCCGTTGGGAAGATACAGCTGCCCTGCGACTGTAAAAGTACTCGCCTTCAGCATCCATCTTCCCCACGGGAAGGGGTTGAGTTTTCTGGTTGACAGTTCTACTGCATTTCAGGGTGGGGACTGGGTCCAAGGAAGGAGACTTGCCCGAGATAGGGGTGGCCAGGGTACCCAACATGAACACCGTTATCTTGAGGTCGATGGAGCTGTCACTCTTGCCCACTTTCCTAATCGCCTCGACAGCTGTGGCGTCGCTTGGTGGCGATAGTAAAGGGGCTCATCTGGACACAATTGTTCAAGCCGCTGGTACAGTTTTTTTCTGCTCAAGGGTTCGAGGAATGCTAGGAATCTGCCGAGGGGAGCACACTGACCCCCCGGAAAACAGTGGGGCCTAACTTGTGCCGCGCACCGTGCGACAAGGGGCGGCGGGGCGGGCCACAGGCAGTAGTAGTGCTCTCGGCCTCGGCCCAGAGGATGCAATAAATCCCTCAAGGATAACCCCAAGACTCATTGATAGCACGGTTCCCGGGATAACACAGCTTTTCCCCATGAGCACCCATGAGGGAGGGCCAGGATACCGCGCTGACGCGCCCCCATATACAGCCCCAATAATACGCATCAAATGCGACAGTTGCCCCGAAACGGTGCATTTAATGATGCGTTCGGCAAAACCTCCCCCTTCCCCCTCGGTCTTACTGCATGGAGCGGGGTAGGTGGAAAGGGGGGGGGGCAGTTAGGACAGTACCCTTTAACGCCTACCTGATCCTGATACCTTACCATTCAACCTTCCCTATCAAACTAGAACAACGGAGAGTATAGGATCCGGAAAAATATATCACCGGGCTTGATGCCCCTTCATCACTATAGGTTTTTATGCTTAGTACCCGCTGAACGGTACCCGGTAAGCGGTACCCGGTACTCGGGAATTGTGATGCCGAGACTCCTCCTAGACTACTTCCTTCGAAGGCGGACTACCCCCACAACATTATTCCCTCATTTCGCACGAGCTGTCGTGTTTTCATCCTTTTCCATGGGATTGGATTTGGCTGGTCGGACTGTGGAGGACCGCTAGGATTAAGGTCGGATAAGCGAATCGCAGCATCCTCGAATCCTAGGCGAAAATAAAAGAGCGTCGTCCTCCCGTTGCCGCCCATCTCTTTTCGTCCAATCACGGCATTGACAGTCGGACAAATGTCATGTGATCACCAAATCTGACAGCCCAACAGCTGGTGGTCAGTACTAAAAATTTAATAATTATGATAAGAACTGTTATTTTATACATCATAATATTCTCCTTTTTACTAAAAATATAACAGAAACTAGCTTCTTGAATCAAGAAGGAGATTTTTTAATGTTTCCCGCTTTATTTCCACTTGCGACAGTTGGCAATCTTATTTTTTTTCCATTTCCACTACTGCTTTTGTTCAGGAACACTCGTTCCGTTGCGTACGACATTTATTGTAGCTGCATTGGCGCCATTCAGAAGCACTTGGACAGTTGCTGTCCTTCGGCTCAGACTGTGTTTGTCCACTGTATTTTATTCAATCGCGTGTACTTAGTATCGAACATCCGTTTCTCCTTCTGGATCACTGGTAAGTTTTGCACCAAACCGATATAGGGTACGCTATATTGCGTACTGTCAAATTGTTGAGTTTGTTGAACTCGTTGTGGACCTTCTGGACCGACTTGACTCCCGTTTTCTTATTCCATTTCCAGTGACTATCCACAATGGCCAAAGTTCAGCTGTGCAACGTTGTTGTCTTGGACAATCCCTCGCCATTCCTTAACCCGTTCCAGTTTGAATTAACCTTCGAATGTATTGAAGAACTGAAAGAAGGTGAGTCATTAACCCTTTTACGTTGGCAGTTTGTTTATTACCCCTTTTGACTAAAGCGTTTGATAGTGGTCAATATCATCTTGTGGTTTGAACTTCAATGAGAATGAATGGTCCCCTTTCGTCCGAGTGCGGCATGCTGTCATTTCTCTGGTGCTTTTAATTCTTCCTTGGTTTAACTTCTGTGTGTTCTTTCTAACCTTTAAGTTTCAATATCTTTTGAAGTTTTCAGTTCAGGGAACCCGGTTCTGCTCTGTTATTTTGTTCATGATATCTATTTACTCTCTTTCCGTTACAGATCTGGAGTGGAAGATGATTTATGTTGGCTCAGCAGAAAGTGAAGAACATGATCAAGTATTAGATACTATCTATGTCGGTCCCATTCCAGAGGGAAAGCACATGTTTGTGTTTCAGGTCTGTTGCTTATCAACTTCTTTTAAATTTGCCTGACGCCTTTTTCTTTCCTGTTCTTTACATTGTCTTCTGAATTCCAGGCTGATCCTCCAGATGTTAACAAGATCCCTGTTGCTGACGCTCTTGGTGTAACAGTCGTTTTACTTACCTGTTCATACCGCAGTCAGGAATTTGTCAGAGTTGGTTATTTCATAAATAACGAGTACAATGATCCTGAACTCCGTGAAAACCCGCCAACTCAGCCTCAGTTTGATAAGGTGAGATCAATTGTGGACTCATTTTAGTAGTCTATGATATAAAGTTGAGTAATATTTTCCTTTCTTTAGGTTCACCGCAATATTCTTAGCTCCCAGCCTAGAGTAACCCGCATTAAGATTAATTGGGATGACTCTGAGACTTCAACCAATACGGAATCCAATCAAGTGGTTAGTGAAGAAACAATGGATGCTCTTCCTGGCACCAGTGAATCTACCTCTAATGGTATATCTGCCATAGGATTTAGTGAAAATAGTAGTCAAAGTGCAATGGAAGTGATGTGAACGTAGTTTTGTATTTTTTACTTTTATCATTACTTTAAGTCTCATTTCACCAATTTCATCCTAGTATATTTTATCGGGCAGGACCACTATTTGATATGTCTTTTCACCACTTGTAAATTTTACTTAATGATGGGAGCTGAAGTCCATCGATTGTTCAGTGTTGTTGTTAATGAATTGTCTGTTGGTGCCAGTCTACCGAGTTTGTTGTTCAGTATATAAATTGTCTCTGCATATGTATGCATATCCAACATGAAGTCATTTTATGAAATCAAAATGTTAGTAAACTTCATGTAGATTTTACATTTTGAATTTTAAAACTCTAGGCAAGCTCAGACATTAGTCACATTGTACTGAAATGCATACTTGATTGCAATTGGCATGTATCTTGTGCATATTTCTAAGTTTAAATTATATCTTTTTACAAACTTGCAATCCTTATTTGATAACTACTTCCCTTCTGTTCCTCACGTTTAATGATATCAGTCTGAGATTTGGTAAATTATTGTGGACAAAAATTCACTTCTACATTCCCTCAAAGGTCAGGTCAGAGAGGGAAGAATTTTTTAGCACATCTGTGATGTGAGCTTCAGATACACACTATGCTCAAACAAATTATGAAATCTGTACATGTGTATGATCTGTTTTCTGAAAAGAAATATATGGTGCACTAGTTAAGATTGCCATTAGAAATAAAAGTTGCTGACATGACCCTACCAATAAACAATATATTCTTGATCAACTACATAGGAGTCTTAAATATATTAACAAGGATTTGATGTGAGGAGCATTACTCTTTGGGGAATAATTCCTTGACAGATTTGGAATTTAATGACCGTCTGCAAAGACCCCAAAATTTGCTTGGTCTTGTTTGGGAATCTGTCGCTGTAAATCTCCAACCAATGTGTCTTTGACACTGGGAGCATGCAGCTATTGTCCATCCATAGCTGCAATTTAAGAAAAATAAATTAAATTGGCAAGTTAATACCCTATGAAGAGAGCCATTTCAATTCCTACCCTGGAAACCAGCTGAATTCTGTCGAAGGAGGCTGATTTTGAAGAACTATACCATTGGCTTTCCGAATGGTTATTGTATCATGAACAAAGCCATGAGGATTAACGTAAGTGCCCTGCAAGCCCTCTGCTGACATTGAAAATACATCTTGCTGGTTGGCTATTGTCTGATTGCAATTTCTGCAGCACAGTATGCTTGGCTATGAGAGATACGGGATACAATAGAACTATATAAATACATGATGGCTAATTATACTCAAAAGTACTTCATTATAAATACCTTCTCCAATGTGTTAAGTTCCCAGCGAAGGCGTTGTATTGCAGAGTTCATTCTGAGAGGTATGAGTCGAACAGCGTCACTGACTGGAAGGGAGCGTGCCACCCAAAAAGACAGCTCTATTGGATCAGAGGGGATTTGTGAGGCTGCAATTGTAAGAAAAGACCATGATGCAGTTTGAACATAACAATTCTTGAAGAGATAAAACTGTGTATCAAAGAAATCACAAATATATTTGTTTCGTCATTCAAAAAACAAAATAGGAACCTGCAGTATAGGTTGATAAAACTCTTTTCATTCTCTTCACTAGGACTTGTGGATCATACTGCTCATAGATCCATAAAGGCCATGCTGAAGTCAATGAATCACTGGAACGCAAACTGTGTCTGCAAAAGCCATGCAATACTATCATGAGACAAAATGTAAAACAATGAATTTGTCTGTGGAAAAAAACTGACCTTCTTTTTAATGCTTTCTCCTCATCATTTACATTTGTTCGATACCTGTCAAGACACTGAAAAGCATTTTCTGACATTGGATTGGGTAGAGTGATTTCAGGAAGAACCTTTACACGTGCTAATGGAAAGAAGCTGTTGGGAAATTTTTTCATGAATATTACAGGCTTTAGTATTTATTATTATGAGTATCTGATCTGGAATCCTTACTAACCCTTCAGAGTCTGGTTTTGTTTCAAGGAGTTGGAAACGCTGCCGGCCAATAGCTTTTATTTTCATAGAGTTATTTTCACCTCCGCTATGAACTTCATAAATTTCTGCAGTTGTTCCAACATCAGCATAATATAAATCAGTCATATTTTCATGTCGCCTGCAACGAGAAAGGAAAGCATTTGCGGCATCAAGGATCTTATTCACAAAATTATGTTTCAAATTAGATTTTTAAAAAATTACTCACAACATGCAGATTGTTGCAAATATTTTGTTTCCATCCAGAGCTCTTTTTATCATTTGAAGTGTATGCTGGTGTTCAGAATTAGACACTGAAAGTGGAAGAGTTTGACCAGGTACTAGAACAACGTCTATCTGCGGAAGAAGTGGCAACCAGTAGGAAGATCCTTCGTCATCATCTAGCAATGTCCGTCCATGCAAGACTGTCAGATCAGTGCCTAGATACTACAACAGGAGAATAAAACCATAAGCTGCCAGCTTATAAATGACATAAAGCATGAGATGAGCAATTCCGTGAAGGGAGAACATTTCTGACATTTGTTAAGTGACTGAGAGGTGCTACATATTGTTGCAACCTAAGTAACAGCGACTGGTCACAAAAACGTTACAGTGACATAATTTGTGATATGACTAGCACGTCCATAAATGTCATTTCAACGACTTGTTTAAAAACAAAGCTCCCAGTGGCTAAAGTCAGTGACATGAAATAGTGACTATAATGTTTTTATGACCGCCCTCTGTTACTTGGGAACACATATGACACATGAACACATGACATGGTGTGTCTTGAGATGATGCGTCAGGTCATGTGTAGCTACAAACTCAATGTGTCTCTCAGTTGCTCACTAATAATGTAACTTTCAATTTTTTTTTACCATTTTCGTGGAATTGCTCAGATAGTTTCAAGTAACACTTCTTACAGAATGCTGCATAGGGAGAGTAGGATCAAAGGTTTGTTCGGAGACATCAAAAGCATTAGAAAGTGGCGCTGTGGTTTCGCTTTCATCTGAAACAAAATACGTTTTCAAGTGCATGCTAGATGAAACTACAATACAATGAGCAAATCGAATCGGCTCACCACGAGCAGGTTCCCAAAATTCATCTAATTGTGCCTCAACAGGATCGACCTCAAAATCAGCAGACCACGAATCATCAGAGCTCCTATCGTCGTCTCCTTCCATGATAAATTCAATATCTGAGACACAGAAGAAGTTCAAGAGACAAGCTCCGCAGAGACTAGTCACACACGACTTCTCAGGCGAGGAAAGTTAAAGTACGACACCTAGATCGGCGGTTTTTCTGTCCTTTCTGATTTTGTTCTGCTCTTAGAACGTCAACACAATAACAAAAACAATAAGGTAAACACAGGCCTTTTAAAGCAGAAGTTCTTTTAGAGGAGGTTCAGTATGACAATTATTGACGTACAAGAATATGAAAAATTCACCAACCAAGCTCCAAACATTTCTCGTACGCGTGTGTGGTGGTGTGGTCTTGTAGTTGTGCTTGCTGACAAGGTGCTGCCTCATATCTTGCATCCATAAAATCAATATAGGTAGAAAGAATTAGGCAAATATCCCTCCCATATCATATTTTATCGTGTCATTTGGTTACCTTAACGTCAATTTGTTAATTTCATCCTTTTAGTGGGTTGGTTAGACAGCAATGTTTGGTAAAGGCAGGAAGAGGAGCCATAGGACCCGTGATGAGGGTACTGGAGGCTTGTCCTCTGGGTCCGGCTCTAAACAGCATGGAAATAAATCAGAGAAGAAGAAACGTATTAATGCCTTAGGAGTAGACAGCCAGCTGGAAGAGCGCAGGTATGTATTAGTTTACGTCTGTATATGCTATCCAAAACGTCAAGTTGAAAATGTGATCGAGAGGTTATCTCTCCTGTTAGGACATGTCATGTATTGTAAATGATGATTGCTATTTATCGATCATAATTTTCCCTCGGCATGTTAGGTTTTTATTTATTTTTCAAATTTCTCAGCGTACATTAGCATTGCTACACTTGCCTACAACATTCAATTATCTAGTTCGTCAGGTTTTAATATTGTTATCTTGAACTTGATATTTTTAGGCTGGAAAAACTCATATTTGGCGATGCATCTGATGTTGTTGCCAATTTGGACACTGCGGATGACCTTGACCTGGACTTTGATGAGGTTCCAGAAGTTACCTCTAGTAGAATCAGAGCTACTAAACAACCAAATATATCAGCTTCGGCTCCATCTGAGGATGACTCCGGTGTGGAGATGGGTGATTCAAGCCCATCAACAAGTGATGATGACAAGAAAAGAGAACCAGTATGGATGGATGAAGATGATGATGCTATTCAGTATGCATTCAGTTAAATGAAGTTTTGTTTTAATTTGATAATAGAATTTTAGATACCATAATTGTATGCCTTTGTTTAAGGGTGAAGCAAGCATTTCAATCACAGGGAAGAAAACTTCACGATGCTTCAGGAAGCCGGGATTCTTACTCAGGCTTCCTGAAGGGTAAATATGAGGCTCTCATGGGTACTCCGCGATGGGCTGAGCTTGGAGCAACCTCAATTAGAAAGTGTGACACTGATTCAGATGATGATGACGATGTTATGCAGGTGTGATTACTTTCTGTTTTTTCGTTTTTTTTAAATAGTTATGAAGTAGTTCTAAAATTATTATGTTTTCAGCACTCTGGTCCGTTTCTTCACCATCACCGCTCTCAAAATCTTGGGAAAGGGCTGCTTGAATCAAAACATCTGAGGGATTTGAATGTGGATTCTAATGCAGAAGGTCCAATCATCTCTGCTACTGAGTTTCATCCATCTTCAACTGTATCTCTTGTAGCTGGGTTGGGTGGGGCTGTTTCCATTGTCCAAGTATGGGAATTTGATTCTCTTAATTTCAATGTAATACTTTTGCCTCCCCTCTAATCTTTGTTTTTTTGTTTGTTTGTTTTTGTCTTTTCAAGGTTGATGGAAAATCCAATACTAAACTACAAACTGTTCAGTTTGAAAGATTCCCCATTAGATGTGCACATTTTTCCAATGATGGAACCCAATTTCTTGTTGGGTCTCAACATCATGGCCACTTTTTTGTCTATGATATGATGGAGGGACGCTCAATTAAAGTTCCTATAAGTCACACATCTGAAGTAACCAACATGAAGGTAATGTCTTACACATTTCTCATATTAACTCATTTTAATATACTGTGGTAAATTGATAGCATAATGTTTGCTTTTCAGAATTTTACAATGTCACCAGATGGCCGCTTGATTGCAGCACTTGGAAGATTTGGTCATATTCATCTTATCACAGCTCAAAGCAAGGAGTGGCTTGGTAGTTTGAAAATGAATGGTGATGTTAAAGCTATTAGTTTTAACAAAGATGGTTCACGATTGTATTCTCATGGAGGTAATAATTTATGCACCCTGATGTATTTGTGTGTTTTCATCTCATCAGGAATTAATAATTTATATCACTCCAGTTTGAAATTTCGTGTATTCTATTTTTATTTCATTTTTTATCATAGATGGTGGTGAGGTTTATGTTTGGGACATGCATTCTCGAAGCTGTATTCATCGCTTTACTGATGATGGATGTATTGTTGGAACAAGTTTAGCTGTGTCACCAAATGGTCAATATCTTGCTTGTGGATCATCCTCTGGAGTCGTAAATATTTATGAAGGGACCAGTATTTATTCTTCAGCAGCACCTCAACCAGTGAAAATTGCCTTAAATTTAGTTACTCAAATTTCATCTTTAAAATTCAATGCTACCTCAGAAGTGTTAGCCATGGCATCAGTTGACAAAGAAAATGCTGTGAGACTGGTAAGCACAATTGTTACCTGTTGTTTTTTTTTACGCACTCTTTTCTACTTTTGTGGAATACATCTATCATTCTTTGTTGTAGACAAAACAAATTTTCCTTTCTAATTCAGCTACATATTTTCGACTGATGAGTAGTTTCTGAGGTTGCCTTTTCTCGACTAATTCTGTTCTTCTCTCCTTAGATGCATTTTCCGTCCATGACCGTCTTTTCCAACTTTCCTCATGTTGCTGAAAATGTCATGAGACCTCAGTGCCTTGACTTCTCTCCACACAGTGGCTTCTTATCCCTAGGCAACAATAGAGGGCGAGCTCTCCTGTACAGGTAAGTTTTTGTTAATTGATTTTGTTCATTAAATATTTCAGATATCTAATTTTGTTTGTCCTTTGTCTTCTAACTTATGTTTATTGTGGTCTATTTATTATCACAGGTTAAAGCATTTTGGAAACTATTAAAGCAAATTTAATATAGCTACTTTTTTATATACTTACCTCATGGTTGGTCGCACCTTCGGAAGGGATAAATGACTGCAAATTCAATGTAAAAAGATTTTTAAAACATCTAATTGTTTTTCTTTCCACACTTTTCTTATCAAATAATAGTTAGTGTGATTTATGGTCATATGTATTCTTGTATGATATATGACCATATGCGACTAAAACATTTTTCATGGACTGTGTTGAACTTATCTCTGTCAACTCAATTCCTCTTACAGCCAAAAAGTTGTATGTTTCTTTTATCTTACTTCGGTTAGTGGTTTTTATGATAATATCCATTTGTGGAATCCAAATGTCGCTTAAATATTAATACATATATGAGGCTTGCATATGGAATTGTTATAGAATTTATACTCTGTTCACAAATTACTAACTATTTGCACAGAACAATCTGCATGCAAGCTGAAAAAAATATAACAAATGCATAAGAAGATATTGTGATATATGTACATGGTTTCCTTAACCTACCTACTATTTGCTGTACCTGGCTGTGAGCTACTTTTTTTGAAAATCGATTAATTGAATAAAATGTAATTTCAATCTTTTCAATTTTCGGTTTCTCTTTATGTGTTTTCATTGATATTTCCCTAGAAACACTCTTGTATGTCTGGAATTTCGAATACAACAACTTCTCCTGAAATATCTTAAGGTATGCGCCAAAAATTGTAACTTGAGTTAAGTGACAAGGTGATTCAAAAGTTGGCGCCAAACACGTTGACGCTATTCCCAGTCAGGAAAGGTGATAACGTTAGGTAAGATTATCGGCAGTGATGAGGTATTTTGAGGTTTGCATTCGTAGGTACTCGTTAACTAATAGAAAGGCAACATCGCACCAATTTATGCTAAAAAACCATTCAACTTTTATTTATAATTCTGGACCCAGACTAAGTTTGTCTTAACTATTGGACCATACTTCATATGCCTACCCCTCCCCTCCCTTCCTCCTCCTCCCCTCCCCCACCCGCTACATGCTCCAGCGAATAATACATCGACATCGTACAGTGTTTTCCCGTCCAATGACGATTATTCAGACTTCTGAACTTTGCTGATGTAATTTATGTAATGAGGACTGACGCGCGAATACGATTTGAGATCATTTACAAAAACAAAATGTCGCCAAATTAAGCAAGTAGAGAGAGACACTTCTGTGCACGCTTCTTCCTCACTTCGATCGCCATCTTGACGGTTTTGGCCTGTAACGGCTGCAACGCCCTCACACGATCGTTCTTGAAAAACTAAGGTATGTGTTCTCGCCACAGCGCTAGTGAAGTCAAAACAGTACAGCTCAATATTAATGGTCTCAGAAAGGTATCTATCACTGTTTTGATTTGATAGTATCACTCTTAAGGGCCCTCTGCTCCATTCCATCTAGTAGCCCGTAATGTTTTACACGGTTGAGGCATTATATGTTCCACCATCTTGGTGTTCTGCCTCGGGCTTGTGGCGCTAGTAGTGCTTGCTTCAGAATTATTTCCCACTCAAATTCCCCCTACTGTTCAAACTTGAATGAACTACCGTCGATAAAATTGTTGTGACATCGGCTACGTGCAGCATTTCCTTAGTTTGCCTGCATTGACTGCGTGGCCAAGATTCCTTTGAGATGTATTTCATGACCTTTAAGGATCCTGTCAGACAGTACTTGACCAAATAGTTAACTATGTTTTTCTTAATAAAAATATTGTAATTCCTGAAAAACTTTATTTTTTCAATAATACATTCAAAATTTAACAGCCTATACATATATTTTAATTACATGCTGTTACCTGTGCCTCTATGCGAAGCTGCTCCTATTCAAATTTCAGAATGATGTACGCAACTTGGCTTTTATTTTCAGAACTTCTTATACCTTGGTCTATTCCACTCCACAAGTAGAACAGTTGATGCTTTTCAAAACTCACTTTTAAACAGCAATATATGTCATTCCAGAATCTGATGTGTTAGCGGCATCTCTGATAGCTGATCTCAAGTGAGAGTAGCAACCATGAGCACTATCAAAGAAAAAAAAACATGTAAGATAAAAATGAATTTTTGCTAGCTCTCTATTTCCCAGAAGATAATGACAACTTGTTAACCTGCATTGTTTTTATTTTATGACAGCACAAATAAAGCTTGAAGCTACTTCGAGTGAGACAATCACAGATATTCAAAACTATTTAGACAATTTTAATAAAGAAATCCAGACAGGAGATGGAACAACTATTCAACCTCTTACAGGTGTGGTTTAAAATTTTGAGGGCTATTTGTAAATGGTAGTAAAGCATTTTGACTTATAGTCTTATCTCAATTTTTTTATGGTTTTGTCAGATGTTCAAACAATAGTGCCTGATCCTGACACTCCAAGCGATGGAACCTACTTCATGGATGAGAATGGTCAATACTATTTTCAGTCTAACCCCAACGAAAATCCTGTACTTGTTTCTGGTAAGCTATTTTTTGTTCTTGTTCTTACTTTTATATTGAACTAAAATTAGTTTTTCATGATTAATATCTGTCTGTCTGAAATGGTTACAGGCATTCCAAATGCTGCACCTGCTTCAAGTAGTCAAACAACATATGTTGCAATGCAACCCCAAGATAATCAAAATCAAAGTGGTACTGTGGCGTCTCTTCAAACTGTTCAAGATGTATGTTAATTAAGTTCAAGTCTTTTCTAATTTCTGTCAACTATATCCC
>NW_026267245.1:610531-615128 GCF_000697945.3 Frankliniella occidentalis | reverse complement strand
ATCCCCCCTGCCCTTCTATGTTTCTATTAAAGCATTTCTTATATGGCTACATTTCCTTGTTTCTTTTATTGAATTTATTTACTTATTTTTCAACTTTAGGGACAACGGATGATTTTGAACCCTGGTGATTCTTACCAGACTGTCACCATTGTTCCATCTGACACTAACCCTGGTGAAGTGAGTTATGTTCTGATAGTACAACAGCCTGAAGATGAAAAAGAAGATGAAGAGGATGAGGATAAGAATGAGGATCAAGATCTCACAGTGTATGACTTTGATGAGGGTGAAGAGGGAGGCCCCAGTTTGGTATGTATGCTGGTTTTACTTTTTACCATTTGCGTCTTAAACTTCAGTATGATGAATATCCAGCGGTACTTTTCTCATCCTAGGAATCGGGAGATGAAGATGATAAAACAAAGATTGTAAAGATAATGCCAAAGAAATCTCAGACTGTTACTCAAGCTCATATGTGCAATTATTGCAACTATACCAGTCCTAAAAGGTAAGAAATAATCTGTGGATAAAATTGCAAACACTGTATTTATTCAATTCTATAACTCCCTTTTTCCAATTTTAAATCGGAAATTGAGGTATTGCTTAGAATTACAGGGGTTTCATGGGAATCTTTCCTGGGACTTCTCCTTAAAATTTGGGGTGCTGCATAGAACTGAATAAATATGTTGATGCATGGTGTGGCACATTAATGCTAAAAAAGTGCCATGTGTGCTAATGTCTACCTATATGATTTGTTGCTCTCATGTATTTTTCTGTGACCCTAGATACCTCCTATCTCGTCACATGAAATCTCATTCAGAAGAACGACCTCACAAATGCAGTGTTTGTGAAAGGGGCTTTAAAACCCTTGCCTCTCTTCAAAATCATGTTAACACCCACACTGGAACAAAACCACACCGCTGCAAATTCTGTGACAGCAGTTTCACTACATCAGGTAACCTTTGTCACCTTGGCAAGGGATTTGCTCTTTTCTTTAAAAAGAAGATTATTTTATGGACCTTATGAAAATTTGATCTTGCTCAATTTCAGTCTCAAATATCAGAGATTTGTCACAGAAGGTCAAAATGACATGGTACTGATGACGGTAGTTTCTATCAGTATAATATTTTCTGATAAATCTCTTTTGTTTGGGATCATTTATCTATCTATCAAGGTGACAATTTGTGTCAAAGACAAAAAAAAAAAAAAAAACTGTTTTCTCACTCAAATTTCCTTATGTAGATCTCTTTAGTTTTTAATGTACTTATGACACTCACACTTTTGTGGTTTCTGTTGCTTCATTTTTTTATTTTTTTTTATTAAGAGGGTGAGGTAATATCCTGTGGTTTGTACCGAATATATCTCCCCATCTGGCCCCTTTTTAACCTCTTCTTTTTTTGTTTGTTTTTGAATTTTTTTATTTCATTTGTTATTGTTTTGGCTTTTAGATTCTTTTTTTTCATTTTGTAACATATAATGTAGCTTATAGTTTTAGTATGCTGTTGATTCTATGAATTTTATGACAGCTTATTCTTTTTGTGTGAAAGTATTGTATTGTTAATTATCTTAATCAAACATCAGTAACTAATAGTCTTCAGAGGTTGAAAGCAGGGGTCAATAGTTCCTGTGTGAAATGTATGTCCGCTTTGGTGTCTCCACAGGTGAACTTGTAAGACATGTTCGGTATAGACACACACTCGAGAAACCCCATAGATGTAACGACTGCGATTACACTAGTGTGGAGTTGAGTAAATTGAAGCGGCACTTGCGGTGCCACACTGGCGAACGCCCTTATCAGGTGAGGACCTATATATTTGTGTTGATTTTCACAGGTGAACTTGTTAGGCATGTTCGGTACAAACATACCCACGAGAAACCTCACAGATGTAGTGTTTGTGACTACGCCAGCGTGGAGCTGAGTAAAATGAGGAACCACATGAGATGCCATACAGGTGAAAGGCCCTATCAGGTAATCGTCACTCATATTTTCATGTTAATCTGGAAGGAGATTCAAGCTTTTGTTTCTCCTGATAACCTTTCACCTTAAAAATTCTGGTGATTGTGGTGTATGGTTCTCTTGGCTCTCTGTCATATATTAATGGAAATGAATGCTTTCCCTTGCATGTAATTATACTTCAGTTTAATATTTTGCATTGGTGATACTGAGTTACGGTATCATTTATTTTATGTGAAAAAGATTTTGATATTCATAAAGTGGTATTTGAAAGGGGGCAGATTCCACCTTTAAATTGATACTGAGAGAAAGTTATTTCAGCTATGTGGTTATCTTGTGGTTGTGCTTTTGTACTGTCTGTAATTTTATTGAGTATTCAGTCTTCATCAACAAGACAAACTTGCCAACAAGTCAGATTCTTCTGATAAAAAGCTTTGTTTCACTTTCCTGGTATGGTTTGGAAATTAAAAAGTATTGTTATGGTGTTTGGCTACTGAATTGACTGAGGTGACAGTATTCGATCATCATGATTGTTCTCTAGCCTCTTTAAACATGAATGTACAGTTTGCTTGATGCCCAATTATATATTTGGTGATGGCTATGCTTTCTAGTGGTTTTCTGTAAATGTGGTTTCAATAGTCCAAATGGTTTTGTATTTCAGTGTCCACATTGTACTTATGCCAGTCCAGACACATTCAAATTGAAGAGGCATCTCCGAATACACACTGGTGAGAAACCCTATGAGTGTGATTATTGCCATGCAAGATTTACTCAATCCAATAGTTTAAAGGCACACATGTTGATACACAGAGGTAAGCCATTCATCTAGATGTTCGACTACTATTTCTTGAAACTTGTTTGTAAGTATGAGCTTTTGACCCATATATTAATATTAAAATTAATTAATTAATTCAAGAAGAAGTCGGAGATAAGCCAGTCTACAGATGTGAACTGTGTCCTACTACATGTGGTCGTAAAACTGATCTCCGAATCCATGTCCAGAAGTTGCACACTTCTGACAAACCCTTAAAGTGCAAAAGATGTGGTAAAACATTCCCTGATAGATACACTTACAAGGTATGACTTCTTTTGTGTTTAATCTATCAAATACTTATCCTCATGTTTGGATGTATCTTAGCTAAATGATAATACTTATTCTTCAATTTAGGTTCATAACAAAACTCATGAAGGAGAAAAATGTTATAAATGTGACTTGTGTCCTTATGCATCAATATCTGCTAGACATCTGGAATCTCACATGTTAATCCATACTGACCAGAAGCCATATCAGTGTGATCAATGTGATCAGGTAGGTAACTAATTTTAGACACTACTGATTTATTTATTAGTTACCCCACAATTACTCTTAAATTACAGTTTTTCACCCATTTTGTCTTTACTATTTTCAGTCATTCCGTCAAAAGCAGCTTCTGAAGAGACACCAAAATCTTTACCATAACCCTCAGTATGTACCACCCTGCCCCCGTGAGAAAACACATGAATGCTCTGAATGTGGGAGAACCTTCCGGCACAAAGGGAATTTAATTCGTCATATGGCAGTGCATGACCCTGATGCAACAACACAAGAGAAAGCTATGGCACTCAAGTTAGGAAGACAGAAGAAAATACAAATAATTGATGGCCAACAGGTAAATCATTTTTAAACGGACTTTTTTCTGCCAGACAGTTGGTGGGAGAGGGGAGGGCGTCATGGTTCAACACCACCTGTTAAGCAGCTCCACACCCACGCCCGGGTACCAGAGCAACAATAGACACCTTGCTCTCTGAGTAGTCAGCCCCCCCGCGCGCGCTGCCCAGCGCTCATGCCAAAAATTGTGTTTAATTATAAAAGTAATGATTAAGAGGCTAATTCAAAAAAATATCACGCAAAACGACACATCAAGAACAAGAAGAATGCAGCGAGCAGGCATGAAATGCCTACATGGCGTCCAAAAGCAGATTGCACGAGTGAGAGGGCGCTATGACACGGCGCAAACTTCTGTATTCAAAAAATATTGCTCAAAACTATAAAATAGAAAACTTACTTAACTACAAGCCCGTTTATGGTTAACAAGAATTGTTTTTTTATTGAAAACAAAAAAAAGAAACTCTTGTTTTCATGCCGCATTCCTTTTGCACTGACTTGCTAAACTCGTTCCCATTTCTTTGCTTTCAGGTGGAAGTTATGCCAGAAGATGGTGATATGGAAGATGAAGATGAGGATGAAGACGATGAAAATAGTGGTCAAGGAATGATGGCTGTGGAGGGCTCTGATGGACAACAGTATGTTGTTCTGGAGGTCATTCAACTCCAGGATGGTGACGGACAGGAACAGGCTCTAGCTGTTGTTACTGGTGATAATATGGCTCATAACGCTATCAATAACCAAGGAGATGATGATAGTGATAGTGGAGAGCTGATAACTGGGCATCATCCTCGTGAGTACCTTCTATCTACACACCTTTAAATTGGAGCCACACATTTCTGTGTTAAACGTTTAAAGCATTATTATTTGTTTAATATTTGCAGCTTTGACAGAGGAACAAATGTTACAAGTTCAAAAGATGGAGACCCAGCACAGTAGAAAAACTATGGACACCAAAAGTGACATGCAGAATTGTTTTGGCTTTGATGTAAGTTCTCCCCCCC
>NW_026267245.1:601197-610341 GCF_000697945.3 Frankliniella occidentalis | reverse complement strand
TATTTAAGAATTACAATGTACAAATCAACTCTTGTATTTAATTGTGTGAAACTTGTGTCATAGTCAATTGTATTAGGCAAAGATCATGGTGATAAATTGGATGACTGCCATTGTTTCATAGTGTAACATATGATCAAACATGTTTTGAAGTGATAGTGTATCAGGCATGGTAATAGACTAAGGATTTTCTTGAAAATAATTTATTTCTATTGTTCATTGGCATACACATATGTTTATGTACAAATGATAAGAAATTACTTAATAAATAATTATTAGCCTTACTTATTATCACAGGCAAATTTTAATTATCCTCTTTCAACCATTTAGCTACAAGGGATCGAATTGTTTTCCGAGCTGCCTTCAGTTGAGGTAGATCAGTTTTCCTGCTCGGGTACATGACAGCACAATGGGCAGTATCTAAAGAAAGGTAAGAAATTTTAATTAGATTGCATTTTAATCCATTATTAACCCAGTTGTTTGCATTTTGTACACATATACCTTTGATGTAGATAGCTGGAGAGTCCTTGTGAATTGTCTTAATGATGCCAAGGGCATGCCAAGGGTCAGTTGAGCCATGAACAAACACTATGCGGTTTGCTTGGATGTGAAGATCTCCGTACAAGGTATTAGTTCGTTGTATTCCCTTTTCCATGAGTTCCTTCGTAAACCTATGGCAAATAGATATTAGTTAAGGAAATACTTATTTAACAGACTGATCTTATTCAATTATATATATGTCGTACTTAGAGCCAAAGATATCTGTGCACTGCCGTGTAAAGAAATCAACTGGGAACTTATCTGAGAATAAATCTTGGGTCATAGAAGAAGTTTGGAAGAATCCAAATTCAACACAAGTTTGATAAGTCCATTGGCGCCCTATAAAAGAGTACCAAGTAAAGATCCGGTTGAAAATTGTTCGATCACATGAATGAGCAGGCATAAATTCAAAAATATAATTACCTCCCTCTGCCATAACACTATCCCAAGATGTGTTACTCAGCTGCTGAACCGTCTTTTCATAGGTATAATCCAAGCATGTTTGATTGCTTGCTGAAAGCAGCATATCATTAACCAGTGCAAGGCGATGAACAGGGACACCTTTCTGCTGATCCATCATTACATCACAAACCACATCAATAGTGATGTTATTGGTGGGAGACCTTGGACGGTTGTCCTTATTGTATTGGACAACACCAGCAAAATTGCTGGCAAGATTTTCAAAGAGACTAGCCACATCATCACCATTAGAAACATTGATCTTGTCACATAACCTGAGGAAAGATGAGTCAATTTTATGTAACCCATTACACAAGTAATGAATCAACTTATCAAGGTGAACTTACCTAAACAGCTTATTTAATGATTGCTGGCCAATCATGTGCTTTAGTAATATTTCAACTTGTTGAAATGCTTCTTGGACTGATTTGACACATCTCGGATTGTATTCTGACAGAGCATCTTTAACTACAGTAAAATATTCTAGAAAAAAAAAATCAAAAACTTACAAAACATGTTATCGGAAAAAAAAAAATACACGATCATCTTTAAAAAAAAATCTACCACCTTTGAAATCTAGTTTGGCCAGTAAAGGACCACTTGCCGACATTGCTCCATGAACAAGATGGGGGTATCGCATGCGCATCCAAGCAGCTAAAGCACCAGGGTAGGAACCTCCATGTACTATCCACTTTGTGCCAGCAGGCAATTTATGCTCCTGGTTCATGGCTTCAATGAAGTAAGCAAGGTCAGCAAGAGCTTGTTCACTACTCAGGTAAACCAAGTTTTCTGTGCTTGTGTCTCTGTAAATGTCCAATTTAAAATACATACTCTTAATCCACAGAGCTAGTCACAAATCAATATGCTCTTTAAACTTACTGGGTTGGTTTGCTTTTTCCATAGTAGCGGTGTTCTAATTGGAAACAAAGGGCATTGAAGTATTGCGCGTCTTCAATCCACTGACCTTCCAGCATCCACTTGGCACTTGCTTCCCCCTCTCCACCGATCATAAGAAATACAGGTCCACCAGTCTTGTAGAATGTACTATTTGTGAAGTATCTCTGCAAAATCCCTCCTTTCATGCGTGAAACAGCAACTTTCAGCAACATTCACAATGCCAACAAAAGTACCTGATTCCAAGTTTGTTGGTTGGTGGGATCAAAGTGATCCAGCTGCTGATTGAACCATTGTTCAGGAGGTAAGATATCTTCAGGCATTTCAGACTTCGTCCAGAGTTGAATATTTCCTCCATGTTGTCGCCCTTTGGAGAAAAATCTCACGGAAGCCACAGATTGTAATAGACAAACTACCACAATGGTGGATAAAAGGACTTCCCGCATGTTGGTTAATTTTGCGCTCTGCATAAAAGTTTAAAAGCAAAACCATATACAGGACAAGTCAAGAGAGCTAGTTACAGGAGTAGGGGTCAAAGGTCATATTGGCATTGGCTGATCAGCTGTAGTATAAAGGAACAAAGCGGAGAGGGGGCGGTCACGAATTTTACGCGAAAATCATGCGATGACAAGGAGGTTTCACTTACAATCAACTAAAAGATAGACCGGTACGGTCTGTCAGAAAATGACAGCCGCTCGCACACTCAAATATATGTTCCTTTTGCGTCGAGTTTGACAGACAATAGCAGACGCCGGAATGCCGGACTGGATAAGCGTCCGGGTTCCGGACGTCCGCCACCCCCCCCCCCCCCCCCCCCCCCCCAAGCCCCCCGCAAAGGGGGGGGGGGGCAGTGGCGCGCATTGATTTGATTGATTTGTGTCTGCAAACTGCTGCAGAGGCTGCAGTAGCGATTTCTGTTTTGCTTTCTTCAAAAAATACATTATTTCTTCTGGTTTAATGATCGATGCTTTTAGGATTATGAATGAATGACGATTTTCACACTGTTCACGCTGTTTATTTGCAATGAGAAAGTAATCTTTAGATCATTGAAGCAGACAACAAGTTTTGGTCAGTTTCAAGTTATGTAAGCGGTAAAGCGAGCCCACGTTTCAAAATTGAGTAATTGGATCCCACACTACACCCACCACCCACCCACTCCCACTCTCCTTCCCCCCTCCCATCCTACACCCTCCCCCTTCTCCTCCATTCAAAACTTGTTTGCACGCCCCGACGCCGGGCGCTGTGCTGTGACTTGACTGCGGCGGATGCTGTGTGTTGTGTCGAACAACATTCTCGCGACGTCTTCGTGGTGTCACTCCACCACTTCAGTCTCGAGGCGGCCCTTCATCTGGCAGCGTTGAGCGTCTTTCCGAAGTAGTCCTCTAATTCTTCGTTCCCTCTTCATCATTAGGTAATATTTTCCAGCAATCCTTTGGGCATCTAGCACGTGGACGTTCTTTATATTTATGTAACCGAGGTCGTCTGGTTGTTACCTGACGCTGGAGCTATGATGCCAATGGGTCAAATGTTGGTCGATCAAGCGCACGCTCACTTTGGCGTCTGAAAAGTTGTCAAAGATCCAGTCGGCAGCAACAGGTGTCACTGCATTTGCCTACCGTTCAACAGGTGTCATTAGTTATAATTGGTTAGAAATGGGATTTCCGGCTTGGTCCTGCTAGCTGCCTCAGTTTTCTCCATAAATCCATGATAAACTTTCTGTGCGGTAACTCCAGTCCAGATTAAAACTATTTGCTTTCTTCACAGGCAGGAACACAACAGCCATGGCATCTCAAGGCGATTCTGTCGCTAAAGTGCTGTCAGGCACTGAAGTCTCAAAGTAGGCGCTTTTATTTGAAATTGAGTGTTCTCACATTTTTATATTCAGTATTTAAACCTAGTATTTGCTATTTTAGGGAAATCCAGGCTGGGCTGGCTGCTGATGTTGTCAAAATGGCACAAGTTCTTCCAAACTTCAGACCAGGCCTTGCCATTGTGCAGGTTGGCGGACGAGAAGATTCTAATGTTTACATTCGAATGAAATTAAAGGCTGCTGAACAGATTGGAATCCACGCTGTTCGTCATCAATTTCCCAGATCAATCACCGAGGCTGAGGTAGCATTTTAAAAATAAGTATTCTGTTTGAAGTTCTTAACCATATGCTTTTAATAAGTTTATTTGCATTTCTTTAGCTCCTGATGAAACTGAAAGCTCTGAATGATGACCCCAGTGTCCATGGAATCATTGTACAGATGCCTCTTGACTGTGAGAACAAAATTGATTCTCACCTTATAACAGATTTTGTTTCACCTGCTAAAGATGTTGATGGGTATGTGCCTAGTCTAAAATTACGTTAAGTGTTGAATCTTCATCAGTATCATACCTAATTTTTGGAAAAATTGTTGTTGAAAGGTTGAACACAATTAATGAAGGGCGTGTTGCTATTGGTGACATGAGTGGTTTTGTACCGTGCACTCCCAATGGCTGTATTGAGCTTATCAAAAAGAGTGGAGTATCTATGCAGGGTGCCCAGGCTGTTGTTTTAGGCAGAAGCAAGATTGTTGGAACCCCAGCTGCTGAACTTCTTAAGTGGCACAATGCCACAGTTACTGTTTGTCACTCCAGAACTAAAAATATGGAAAAATTGGTATGACTGTTTTTCTTATTTTTATTTTTAGATTAATTATCAATTTATCTCTGAAAGAGCATTTTATTTCTAGATCTCTGAAGCTGATATATTGGTTGTGGGTATTGGTCAGCCAATGATGGTAAAGGGTAGTTGGATCAAGCCGGGAGCAGTAGTAATTGACTGTGGCATCAATGCTATTCCTGGTAAGTTAAAACTTATTGAGTACTATCAAGATCTTTCTCTAGCTCTTCATCATCAAAAAACAGCTTGCTTCATGTTTACTCCTCCTCTGAGATAAGGAGGTCACCAGTATGATCTCATGCCTTTCACTGTCAGAAGTGGACGGGACATGACATGACCTTTGTAATCTGTGGGCTAAGGGAGCAAGGTTGCATCACTTTCTCTTTTAATTGTTTTTTTCTCCCTCTTTGTTTTCCATCCCTCATTGGGATGATAGTGGTTTTTGATTTGGAAAACTAGATGTTTTGGTTAGTATTGGTTTATTTATGACTGCCATTCTTTTCCTTTAGATCCCTCCAAGAAATCAGGTCAACGTCTTGTGGGTGATGTAGCCTATGATGAAGCAAAGAATGTAGCTTCTTACATTACCCCTGTTCCTGGAGGTGTAGGACCCATGACTGTTGCCATGTTGATGAAAAATACCGTTCTCTCAGCTCAACGTGCTTTTGATAAACTAATCAGTTGTAAATGGAATGTACGTCCTCTTCCATTAAAGCTGCAATCTCCAATTCCGTCGTGAGTACCTTTCCGTAATCTTATGTTTCTATGTTTTAAATGCATCAAATTATAATTACCGTATCTATTGGTTTGAATTCTGTTAGGGATATTACCATTGCAAGAGCACAGGAACCCAAGGACGTTGTTCAACTAGCTGAGGAAATTGGATTATTCCCCAATGAAATTGAGCAGTACGGGAACAAGAAAGCTAAAGTTAAGGTCTCTGTAGTGAATCGTTTGAAGGAATCCAAGTCAGGAAAATATGTTGTTGTTGCTGGGTAAGTTTTTCATCAAGTCTGCTGAAAAATTGCATTTACAGTTATTAATGGTTAATTAAACTTGGCAGCATCACACCTACTCCCCTTGGAGAGGGAAAAAGTACCACAACTATTGGTTTAGTGCAAGCTCTAGCCATACATAAAAACAAGAATTCCTTTGCATGCGTGAGGCAGCCTTCTCAGGGTCCTACTTTTGGAATCAAAGGTAATCTTAAATTTTCATAATTTCTGCTCTTTTTTTTCACATTACATAACATTACAAAACATTTGACAGTTATGCTTTCTTTTTTCCTTTTTTTTTTCCTTTTACATATTTATTAGGTGGGGCTGCTGGTGGTGGTTACTCCCAGGTTATTCCAATGGATGAGTTCAATCTTCATCTTACTGGAGACATTCATGCAGTTTCTGCTGCAAATAACCTTTTGGCTGCTCAAATTGATGCTCGTATATTCCATGAAGCCACTCAAAAAGATGAGGATCTATTTGACCGCCTTGTGCCCAAAAAGGGGGGTGTTCGCAAGTTTTCAGCAGTGCAGGTATGTATTGAGTTAATAGTGAAATAGATTTCTTCAAGTTGTATTCTTTGTGAAAGATTATCATGTGCTTGTCTGTTGTAGTTGAGGAGACTGCAGCGATTAGGCATCACTAAATCTGAACCAGACACTCTGAGCCAAGATGAGAAGAGACGTTTTGCACGCCTTGATATTGATCCTGACACTATTACTTGGAAACGAGGTATTTTTCCTTCTCTGAATTGGGGCGTTTTGGGTAGTGTTTCATGTTATCATTAATTTATTTCCATTATTGCAGTGGTGGACTTAAATGACAGGTATCTGCGAGAAATAACAGTTGGAGAGTCTCCATCTGAGAAAGGCAAAACAAGGAAGACAGGCTTTACTATATCTGTAGCCAGTGAAATCATGGCTATTCTGTCGCTGTCTCAGGATATGGAAGATATGAAGGAACGCTTAGCCAAAATTGTTATTGGACATGATCGCAGCAAAAATCCTGTTACAGCTGACGATTTGGTGAGTCATATGCCATTTCATGTAGACGTAAATCACTACCCAAAATCCAACCATTCTTTATAAATTCTTGCTATTCCAGGGTGTTACCGGAGGGTTGGCAATTCTTTTGAAAGACACCATTCATCCTACCTTGATGCAAACTCTGGAGGGGACCCCAGTCCTTGTTCATGCTGGTCCTTTTGCTAACATTGCTCATGGATGCTCATCCATTGTTGCTGACAATGTTGCTCTTAAGCTGGTAGGCCAAGATGGCTTTGTTGTCACAGAGGCAGGCTTTGGTTCAGATATTGGAATGGAAAAGTTCATGAACATCAAGTGCCGCTCCTCTGGTACAGCTCCCAATGCTGTGGTCTTGGTGTCCACTGTCAGAGCTCTTAAAATGCATGGTGGTGGTCCTCCAGTTGTTCCTGGCATTCCATTGAAGCCAGAGTACACTCAAGAGAACATTGAACTAGTAAAGAAGGGTTTGGCTAATCTTCAGAAGCACATTAGCAATGGTCAAAAGTATGGGGTTCCAGTGATTGTTGCCATCAACAGGTTTAAAGAGGATACTGATGCAGAGTTGAATCTAATCAAGCAAGTCAGCGAAGCTAGTGGAGCATTTAAAGCTGTGATCTGTACTCATTTCGCCAATGGTGGAGCTGGAGCTGTTGAGTTGGCCGATGCAGTGATTGAAGCCTGCAGCAAACCATCTGCCTTCAAATTTTTGTATGAACCTAGTTTGTCTCTTGTGCAAAAAATGAACATTATTGCTAAAGAAATGTATGGTGCAGGAGAAGTTAAGATTTCACCTTTAGTTGAGGAAAGACTGAAAGAGTATGAAGCCCAAGGGTTTGGAAAATATCCTATCTGTATGGCTAAAACCTCCCTTTCACTTTCTGGTGATGCTAGTGTGAAAGGTGCCCCCACTGGTTTTACTCTTGACATCAACAATGTTACCCTTAGTGCAGGTGCTGGATTTGTCGTTGCATACTGTGGGGACATTCTCACTATGCCAGGACTGGGTACCAGGCCAAGCTTCTTCGACATGGATTATGACTCAATTAATGATGAAATCCATGGTCTATTTTGATTTTGTTCTAAAAAAGGAATACTGTTTCGTGTCTTGTTTGTGGTAATTTCTTGTTAAATTAGTATTTTTATAATCTTACAATTACTCATTCCAAACTATTGCTAGTCACATGTTTTTGTATTCACTTCTCCCATGTATTTGTCTTTGCCATAAATTTCATACTCCAAAAAATGTTTTATGTAAATAAAATTTTATAGAAATACATTTTTACTTGTTTGTTTACCATCCCCCTCATCTACTTGGTGGTGGGAAGAACAAGTGTCACATACAGTGATTCATCTCCAAACACGGAATACATATAGATTTGACACTAATACCATTTGAAAATGCATATTCCCAAATCAATTCAAAGAATGAATCTTTTATCAGGACGCCCCTGTTTGTAGCTACACGATTGTAGCTACAGCCGACAGTGCCCGAATCAGTTTAAACTGAACCGTCCATAGACGAATTCATTACTTCCGCCAATGCTAGAATATCAACCAGAAGTAAACTGCACTAAGAACTAAAGCGAAAACGAAAGATGTCAATTCCTCTCCGAAGCTCTCGCCATGTCCAAGCGCTGGGAGGAGCAGGGGGCGGCGGGGGCCCGATTCAGGAAAGCATTGCCTACCCTCCAGGCGTTTTCAGCGACATTCGTCGACCCACGCCTAGATTGGCACGGCGTCACTTCTTAGCTTTAGAAAGGATTTATGAGCCTGGAGTCAAAGGGAGCCTACACCCAAAGTCGTCGTCACTACAGACGCCTTAGATAAAAGCCGTGGCTTATCTATGCCTACCTATGCAAAACCCTCATCATTGGCTCAGTTGGTAGAGCGCGCGCTCGGGACGCGGGTGGTTGTCGGTTCGAATACTGTGAGGTTCATTTTTTCCTATATTTAATAGTTTGCGGCGCAGGGACCAAGGGTTAAGACAAAAGACCAGCCGACATGGGGAGATGGACTTGACCGCCTACTCAGCAGCCTCCCCCCTTTCCCCCTGCCAAAAAACAACAAGAAAATGTTCGCCCCGACGCGGAGTCGACCCCTGGGCAGAGGGTGACTTCTGCACCAATCCCTAGCGCGCTCGCCGCTCGGCTGTCGGCTCCACTTGTCGACAAAAAGTTCAAACCTCGGTCACCTGCTTCACGAGTCTTGGTCTCCCGTATTGCACGCGTTCAGGTCGGGTCAAGTCCATCTCCTCGACGCGCTGCAGCCCGGGTCGGCTTTTGGCCCGAAACACGAGAAATGGCCACTTAAAGAGCCCCTTGGGCGCGCGGGGGTTAGGTTAGGTCCATGTATGTAACTTTTTCCGTGTTTTTGGCCAGAATTCGACCCGGGCTGCAGCGCGACGAGGAGGTGGACTTGAGCGGACCTGAACGCGTGCAATACATGAGAGCAAGACCCGTAAAGCAGGACCGAGTTCTGATCTCTTCGCAGAGAGGAGCAGCTGACAGCCAAGTGGCGAGCGCGCTGGTGTGCGGTCCGGAAACCGTCGGCCCAGGGATCGAATCCCGGCCGTAGAGCTTTTTTC
>NW_026267245.1:590131-597084 GCF_000697945.3 Frankliniella occidentalis | reverse complement strand
TCGACGCGCTGCAGCCCGGGTCGAATTCTGGCCAAAAACACGGAACAAGTTACATACATGGACCTAACCTAACCCCCGCGCGCCCAAGGGGCTCTTTAAGTGGCCATTTCTCGTGTTTCGGGCCAAAAGCCGACCTGGGTTGCAGCGCGTCGAGGAGGTGGACTTGAGCCGACCTGAACGCGTGCAATCCGGGAGACCAAGACTCGTCAAGCAGGTGACCGAGGTTTGAACTTTTCGTCGACAAGTGGAGCCGACAGCTGAGCGGCGACGTCGCTAGGTCTTGGTGCAGAAGACCCCCTTAGCCCAGGGGTCGAGTCCTCGTCGGGGCGTTCATTTTCTTGTTGTTTTTTTGGCAGGGGGAGGGGGGGGGGCTGCTGAGAAGGCGGTCAAGTCCACCTCCCCATGTCGGCTGGTCTTTTGTCTTAACCCTTGGTCCCCGCGCCGCAAACTTCTAAATAGGAAAAAATGAACCTCGGTCAGTATTCGAACCCACGAACCATCCGCGTCCCGGGCGCGCGCCTACCAACTGAGCCAATGAGGCTGTTGCATGGCTGAAGCTTATCTCCGATATGGCTCACACCCCGAAACACATGGCCGGCAGAGGGGTTCCGTCGACTAGATTCGAACCAGGGACTATTTGCGTACCGGCCCGTCACACATAGTGTATTTCGACTAACGGAGTAAGAAGAATAGCGGGTAGAACATAAAGGTTCCTGATTGGCCGAGCGCCTACCCACTGCAGGCGTGACGTAGAGGCGGGAAGCTCTTGACTAATCGGTAACGTTTATGCTCTACCCGCTGTTCTTCTTCCTCCGTTAGTCGAAATACACTATACGTTCGGCCACCAGCTTGCCCCTCTGGGGCTGCGGCTGAGGTCTGAGCCCGGTCCTGCCTAACGGGAGACAAGAGGTTCGGATGAAGCTGTATGCGGTCCTGTCGATTGTAGCTTCAAGTGTTTAGCTACAAAAGGGATCGTCCAGAAAGTACGTTCGTTTTTCTCTGATTTGTTCGGCAAGTTTTGGGAGCTCGGCGCCTGCGAGACTCAGGGTAGGCCACCCCGCAGTACAAGCGTGCACTGTAGGCAAGATGTTGCCTACCTACCAGGCGCTATGAGAGCTAGCATGGGCTAAAGCCTGGCCGTTTCGTAGCCACGAACGACGGACCTACTTTCTGGATGATTCCAAAGAGGCGTGTGGCTGGGGGCGTCGGATATCAGATATTGCCCTAAAAAGAATCTTCTATAGACGGGTCGGATTAAGCTGACTCTGGCCATCGGGTTTGTGGCCATTTATCGATACCTCAGAGCGAGAACCGCTCAGTATAATAGGCTTTCCTGCAGAGACTGAGCGGTTCTCGCTCTGAGGTATCGTTATGTGCCCCCCACCCCCACCTCCAGTACTATTATCCCTTTAAACAAAAAACGTCTATCACCTTAACAAATATAAGTCGAGAAAACCACTCGTACTTACTAAACGGCACTACGCGTAACAGGAACTATGTAAAGAACTAGTGCCACTTTAGCGCAAAATTAATTTTGTGTTTCCTTCTTCCTTGTTTTATGTAAATGTTACTGTTGACCTTAACTTCAAAATTCTGTCTGAAGTCCAACGGGAACTCAATGAGGTACCCGTAGTACCCACAGTTAGAATTTTATTGGAGCCACTTTAGGACCTTATAGAGCAATTTTAACAGGAGATATCGCTAAAGAGCTGTCTTGCCGCGAGGCGATCAACAGGTTGTTCAGCAGCCTAGCGGATTAGCCCCAGGGCTGACTCATCTGTTCAAGACAGAAATTGAAGGAATTACAGGAAGAGGTCGGGTGTTCCCGGCGGGGCAATGTTCGTCCAGTCCGACAGCACAGCAGAGTCCAGAGAGAAAAAGCATCAACTCATTAATTATCTGATTTATTTCAAGTTCAATTTAATTATTTATGTAAAAAAAAGAGATATGTTAAGACGAATTTACTTAAACATAACAACATTCACATGGCAAATACACAGCAAAAATTCTTAGCCACTTTGACAAAAATGCCTTGGTTCTCTTTCACTACAAGAATATCATGAAAGTGACAAAAATTTTAACAGTGTTCATTGGTGGCATTTATAGTGATAAAGGATTGTCATAATTATCCTCAGGTTTTCACATGATAAGTCTAAAGATATTTAGAGAAATTAGAGGTACACAGTGCTGAAATTTATGGAAGATTTTTAAAATATGTCTTGCACATTCTTTTGTAAAGGTAAATGTACATAAACTATAATTTCAGTTAAAGATACTGTTCATGACCATGATCATCGTATGCTGAGGTCTTGATACAAAATGATATCACAGTTGAAAGTGTTAAGAAACAGCTTTAAAGTTTACAAATAGTCATACTCGTTATTGTATTATAAATATAATAACCACACACAGCACAGAATGTTACTGCTAATAGTAGGAAATTCCAACCAGAGTTTTATGTTAAAGTTGCTAACATGAAAAGTCAAACAGATGAGCTGACAGGGAGAATGCACATGACGCACATCTGTCTCAACATTTTAGATAGGTCAATTGCTGTTTTCATCAAATTGATGAGATTGAGGTGGAAGTTGCAGAATGTTAAGATTAAAATTTATAATTTTCATACTATTAAACAACTTTCATAAAATTACGTGGAAAGAATATGGAAGCAGAAATCAAAAGTTTACAGTAGTATATACCGTGGTAACATTTCATTCAATCAATGAATGAAACTAACTTCAACCTGTATTCTGGGGAAACATCAGGTATCCAGTAAACGCAACTGGTAATGCACAAAACCAATTTGAAATTACAAAGTTTACAGAAATTGCAAAGAAAAAAGAGAACAAGATAAAAGGGAAAGAAAAAGAAAAAATATCAATTTAGCAAACAAAGTACTTCCTCGCAGTAATCTTTGTAATTACACATCTACTTGATTTTTATTGAGAACTGAACACAGTACTTATGATGATGAAAATAGAGGAGTACTTTATCAGACATTCCAAATGACAAATGTCTTTGAAAAACATCTAACCCTTCAGTCATTTAACCCACTTTAAAAAAATAAATTAGTTTCAATTGCAAATAAGATTGTTAATACCGTATTGAAGATTATTTATCAAGAAAACGAGGAATACTTGTCACAATTGAAATTCGCAACTAAGTCAGAAGCCTACTGGAGTGTCAATGCAGAAGACCTCAGTATACCACCCATAGGAAGATTCTTCCCTTACTGAGATCAATCATTTTGAGAAATTTTTGAACACAAAATATTGGTTGGGAGGAGTCTGCAAAGTCATCTATTACCATATTAAAAATTTGAAGCATTAGAATCCAAGAGCAATAAATAAATTATGCTCACGAATTCCAGTAGCAATAAGGTAGGCAATTAAATAGTATCACAGAAATTTGATCTTACAAGCAACATTACATTATATCTAAATTTATCTGCACATGCCCAACAAACAGGAAAACATCAAGAATAGGTCAAACAGGTCATGTCAAAATGGCATGTGTACATACCAGTCTAAATTTTGACCAAACTTTTACCTGATTTAGTCATGGACATGTCAATAGGACGTCTCTCTGAAGTTTTACTGTTTGTTGGGATGGTTGACAAATAAAAATCTATGGAATCATAGTCTTTTTCAGCACATTGGAAATTACACGATTTGCTGAGGGTATTCCTCACCACTTTTTGTTATGTAGAAGAATACGAACAAAAAAGAGTATGAGAATTCAGTAAACCTTCACAAACCAGACAAGTGACAGAGAACTATCCTATAAGGAGTCACAGCGAAGGCGATGAACTCCAAAGAACTCTCCGTTTTCGCTCATCACATTCACGTACTTGAATAGCGTCTGACTTTTCCCTTTGTTGTAAGAAGTGTATGGCATCACGCCCGATCAGACGTGAAAATACTTGAAAAAGCCACATGCGTAAATTCAGTCCTGATACCAGCATGTAGGGTTTCAAGCCTTGGCCTCTCTGACCGGGGCTGCACAGAGGTGCACAGCACGCGCACGTTGTGGGCGGGGAGACGGTCCGTGCCCCTACGAGGACGACATCTCCCCGTCCGAGTATCACGAGGCGGGCTCGTAGCCGAGGTTCTTCCGCTGCAGGAACAGGTGTATCTCGTGGAAGCGCGGGCGCGTCTCCTTGGCGCGCCGCCAGCACTCGAGCATCAGGTCGTAGATCTCCCGCGGGCAGAGCGGCGGCCGGGACAGCGCCCGCTGCAGCCCCGAGTCCTGGTACCAGTGGCTCGAGTTCTCCACCACCTGCTCCGAGGTGAGCTCGCAGAACGGCAGCTCGCGGCAGCGTCCCAGCACCTCCCACAGCGTCACCGCGAACGACCACACGTCGCTGCGCGGGCTGTGCTGGCCCTGCGGGGGGAAAAAGCACCAGGCGTGAGACGTGGTATGCGTTCGCGAGCGCGTGCATGCAGCTCAGGGACGTTCAATATCTCCATATCATATCTATTACTGAGCAAATCAAAACTTACAAGAAGCAGGCTCTCCCAGGCCATCCAGCGAATGGGCAGTCTCGAACCCGTGTCGCTGTTGTAGTAGTGCAGGTCGTACGCCGAGCAGAACACTGCGTGATCCGAAACCTTGACGTTGTAGTGGTGGCTCACAACGCAGTTCCTGAACAAAACAAAACAAAACCAACTTTGCAATGCCAGCCTTGTCAAATGAAGTTGGAATTCAAATGTACAGTCGCCGAACGAACCTGGCCGCCAAATCCCTATGAGTGACTTCTAGAGCCTCCAGGTATTTCATGCCGGACGCTATTTGGGTGGCCATGTAAATCAGGCATCCATAACTGCAACACATTATCATCCAAATGAGAATCAGTCTGAAATCCTGTAAACGAAAAATCCGATGTGCCATCGGGGAAGATTGACTGACGCACCTGAGTGACAGGTTCTCTGGCCGCTGAAGGTACGCGTACAGGTCACCGTGCTCCGAGTACTCCTGCATGAGACAGGGCGGGCCGTCCTGGCTGCAGATCGCCACGACACGGCACACGTTGGTGTCCCTGAGGGTGGCCAGCCAGCTGGCCTCGCGGAGAAACTCTTGCCTGCAAAGAAACAATCATCGCTGTGGTCGGGGATCGTCCAGAAAGTACCTCCGCCATTCGCCACGACGAACGAACCTGCCAGGTCCAGCCTACGCTACGCTCTCATAGCGCCTGCCACGTAGGCAACATCTCGCCCAGCAGTACACGCGTGTACTGCGGGTCGGCCTACCCTCAGTCTCGCAGGCGCCGAGCCCCCCGTGGTTGATTTTTTTTCCCCGGGATGATCCCGAACTACACCGCGCAATAATATAAGGAAACAACCGTCAACTGTTGTAGCGGGATATGTCAGCCTCACGCTTGATATTGCAGGGCGACAGACGCAGGCCCAGAAACGGCAAAAAGAAAACAAAAGCGGGAAAGAAAGGCCGACTCCTTTTGAATCGTAAGCAACAGAAAGAGAAGGGGAGCGAGTACTGATGGTTGGTTGAGCCGGGTGGGCGGGGGAGGTCCCACCACCGCCGCCGCGCCGCCGCCGCGGTGGGATCTAACCGAGCGCCGCCCGGCGCCGCCCGGCCCGGCCCGGCACTCTGGCGCTAAGCTGGGCGTTGAAAGCCGCCGAGCGTGGCGGCGCCTTGATAATGCCGAGGTCTTAGCGCAGCGCGCAGGTCTCACGGCCGAACACAATATCGCGCCTTGGACCGTGACGGTCGTGACGGATGAAAGCAGCTTATTTTGATGTCGGACCGACGAAAAAGACGTTTTCCCGCGCCGTCTGTCTGCCTAAACCTCCCCCCTCCCCCGTCCGCCACCCCCTCCTCCCCTCCTGTCCGTTGTCCGTCTATCTCCGACTCTCTGTCTCTCTCTCTCTATCTCCCCCCTTTCCATCCCTCTCATTTCTTACTTTGACAAACCACCGCGCTCGCTTTCGCGGGGCCCCGCCGAGCCCATCTCCGAGAGCAAATGTGAGGTGAGGGATCGTTGCCGTGCTCCCCAAAGATGAGTGGGAGAGCGAGAGGGAGCGGGGCGCGGGGCGAATGCGAGAGAAAGTGAGAGCGAGAGAGAGGGAGGGTGGGGGCGGGCGTCCTCATTGTACACCGAGCAGGGGGGCAAAAGCTTCTCTTACTTTGTGGTGTCCCCGCAGCGGCGTCCCAGCGACTTGGAAATAACGATCTGCTTCTTGTGGAAGGAAGACAGCCCGCTGTAGTCGGGGGCGCCCTCCGCCTCGCAGACGTGAATCTGCGGGAGCACGAGTAGAATGGAGTATAAATGACAGTTCACTCACACCCCACCACCGCATAGTCAAGGAGGCTTGAGAGCCGAATGGGCCCGGCGCAGTTCTCCTCACTCACCGTTCCGAAGTTGCCGTCGCCGAGCTTGGAGACCATCCTGAGGCGGTGCCGGTTAAACTCCAGGAGAGACGCGGCGCCCTCGAGGACCGGGACGCCCACCGGGGCCTGGAGGCAGGTGAGACGGCCGACAGACAGGTGCTGCTCCCGCCGCTCGCTCTGCCAACGAGAAAACGATGTCAAAAAAAAAAAATCTGGGTTGGGCTACGGCCATGGCGCCTGCAGCGTCAGGATAGGCCACCAGTGCAACTCGGGGGCGCCCGCCTCTGAGATTGCCTACGTCCCAGGCGCCCACCCAGCTGAAATGGGCTGGTCTATACTAGGCTTCAATTTAAATTCAACTGTAATCTGGAAAAATCCGGGCTGGGCTGTTTGTATTGTAAGACTTGAATATAATTTCGGTGCATTTCTGTACTTCTGTATTTAATAATAATTATGACCGTATTTCCTCAACTAAGCTTCAGAAAAAGTTTCTCTTGAGGATTATGATTATGTGCAAATAAAGTTGGGACGACAAAAAATACTCTCAGGTCAACGATTCATTGGCTGAGCGATTAGCGAAGCCTATTACTCCGTCTGGTCGGAAA
>NW_026267245.1:586264-589546 GCF_000697945.3 Frankliniella occidentalis | reverse complement strand
GTCTGTCTGTCTGTCCGCACGATAACTCGAAAACGAGTTGAGCTAGCGTCCTGGGATTTTCAGGGTCGTTTTGTACCATAAAAAGACAGGTCGAGTTCGAAGATGAGCATTCTAGCTCAAAAACTGGATTTTTAAAAAATCAAAAACAACAGGTCCCAAAAATGACGTTTTTTAAAAATATTTTTTTTATGGTTTTCTAAGGGGTAACCCATCAAAGTAGAGCCCTACGGGCGAAAATTTCGTCCGTTTTGCTCTAGCTCAAACCGTTGAGGCGCTAGAGGGTATTTTTGACGAAAATAAGCGAAAAAATGTGCAAGCATGCATGCTTAGTCGAGGTGATAGGCCGTCAACTGGCCGTAGGCCCGTACGTTTGTGTACATTTTTCCACTACCCGACTCGGGTGTCAGCGCCGCAGGCCAAGGTAGATGTATGCCAGGGGCGTCGCTGCGTAACTGTGTTTCGTGAGGTATCGCGAAGCCTGTTACGCGAGACGTGGTCTGGCGTACATCTACCTTGTTTATTTAGCTTGTGGTTAAAGTTACTCTTAAAAAATATCTGCTGTGTTGACAGTGCACCGTTGAAATGTACCCCCCTCCAAGGCCCCAGCTTCCTTCACTCACCCTGACGATGTCGGTGGCCGCGTAGAAGTTCTCCTCCTGGGGCAGGGCTGGCTGCGGCCCCAGGGCCTTGAACAGCGTCGAGCACTTGTCCGTCTTGCCGTTGGGGCGCTGAGAGGACATCGTTATGCTGTTGTACGGGCCGTACTTGGCATCGTCCGCGATCGTCGACAAATCTGCGGGGAGAAGACGAGGTAAATTTAATAAAAGAGAGAGAAAGGTAGAGTGTACTGTAAGCAGATTAACACTCGCGGGCGGTTGGCTTGGCTCGGGCTCGGGACCGAAGCGAGCGTCGATTCGACGCTCACTCGACACTCGACCCCCTATCCCGGCCGGCCTCCGGGTCTTGGAGGTCTTGGAGTTAAGATAACAGCAGCTCCACCCGTCCGCGTCCTCCTCGGATCTCCGCCCCACGGCCTCTTGAGCCTCTAATGACGGCCTCGACCGGCCTCGGCCCACCTTCCCGAGGGCCACCCGCCCGTCCCACCGCTGACCTGTGAGCCGATCGCACGGACCTCAGCAGCTGGGGGGGCCGCCTGGTCCGGCCCGCTACGGCCTGCTAGCCTGGCCCTTCCTGATAATCTGATCCCTTCGCGCTGGCCCTGCCGGAGCCCTGCGCCGCTCTGCGCAGGGCCCGAGAGTCGAGGAGCTACGCCCTCTTCTTGGCCTAGTCGGTCGTGAAGGATATCCTTTCCTTACTCTCCCACCGTGACTGACCCCGCGCTGTCTACTCAAGACACTTAGACGCCCCCCCCCCCTCCACTTTTCCTCCTCCACCCTCCACCATCCTCTAACTCGCTGGATAAAAAAAACACACACACGCTCGTCCAGCTCGAAAGATAACCCAACCCTACAACACATATTTACCCGTGTCCGCGCTCTTGGACGTGGCGTCCTTCTTGAGCAGCCCGAAGTAGTCCGTCTTCTTGTGCAGCAGCTTGTAGGGCTCGTGGTAGGCGGACGAGTTCTCCGAGTCGCTCTCCTCGCCGAGCACCACCTGCCCGTACGCGCCCAGGCCGGCGCTCGTCTTCTTGTCCAGGGTGTAGTCGCCGTTGGCCAGCGTGCCGTTCTTGCTCTTGACCGACGACGTTAGGCAGGTCCTTCGGAAAACAACGGGGAGTGTGAGCCAATTGGTTCGCGCACCATAAAGAGCGCCTCCCAAGGGGTAATTCACTCGGAAAAATCAGTGACGCTCCAAAAACACCAGAAAAAGGTCAGAAAAAAATCTAGAGAAAATCAGGAAAACGAAAAAATTAAAAAAAATGATAATAAAAAAAATCAAAAAGAATAAGAAATACAAGAAAAAATCACAAGAAAAGCAAGAAAAAGTCACTAGAAAATCAAGAAAAAATCACAAGAAAATCAAGAAAAAAGTTAACAAAGTCAAGAGAAAAAACTATAAAAAAAGAAGAAAATCTGTGCAAGAGACGCTTGAATTTGTAGCAAAGTACCCCACGGCATCCCCTCCGGTCTCCTCACCTGTTGAACACCTGGCCGTTGGTGCCGATGACGGGCGTGAGCTTGAGGTCCTTCATGGACACGGCCTGCCCTTTGCCCTGGCCGCACATGAGGGCCGTGTGCTTGTGCAGCAGCGACACCTTCTGGCGGCCGCGGCGCCACAGCAGCAGGAACATGACGCCGCCCACCACCACCGACAGCACCAGCGCGCCGAAGATGAGGCCAAAGTACTGCGCCTGGTCCGAGGCCGCCGTCGTCGCTGAGGAGGAAGCGAACCGATGAGAGACGTTGTCAACACGTTTGCCACCGGAAAATAATTTTGAAACGCCGCCAGGCCTCAAGCGACAACATCACTCCATCGCGTTTCACAAAAAGGTTTATGTAGAAAAATTAACAACAAAAGCAATCCGTATTGTGGTGATTTTTAGACAGTCTCAAAGACTGTCTCTACCAGAAGGAGAAAACGTATGTTTCTTCTAATGGACTCTCACCTGGCGTCACGGCGCTCTTGACGTGCGGCCCCTGCGTGGCAGTGGCCGTCGCCGCGTCTCCAGCGCCGCCCGGCCGCAGCATCCGCTCCAGCGACTCGTCCGTCAGGTTGCCCTGGAGCGCCACTGGAGAAGACAAAACATAAAAGAGTGTCGTGAGCACTCGACTGAATGACGCAAAGTCTGATCCGTGCCGGCCGGCGCAGACGTCGGACTCGGGAGCCACGACGATCTCTTTATACACAGTAAATATAAATAGCACTTATCATAACGTTCGTTTTAGCCGTTTTAGCCAACAACATTTACGACTGCGTTAGTTGACCGATGCATACACAACCAATAAATCACGCAACTTTGAAATGTGAAATTAGTAAGTTATTTACAGCTTGATTTACCGCGGAAGGGGTTTTGGGTTGGGCGCATATGTCAGTACACAAGTGATGATCGGGCTCATTTTTTCACACATCGGAGTCTGGACGACAGGGGCGGACGCACGGAGGGCAAGAGGAGGAAAACGCGCGATCCGCGCTCGACGCAAGGACATTCGGCGTTTGATCCTACAGCGAATGGAACGCCCTTATATGAAAAGCAGGGGGTTCTGAATGCCACCTCGAGTCCACGCTCTATTCCCCGAAACACTCCAGAGAGGTGGAGAGGCGAGTGGCAGCGCGCGCGCGCGCGCGTATGTGTGTGTGTGTGTGTGAGCGCAGAGAGAGAGA
>NW_026267245.1:584430-585523 GCF_000697945.3 Frankliniella occidentalis | reverse complement strand
AGAGAGAGAGAGAGAGAGAGAGAGAGAGAGAGAGAGAGAGAGAGAGAGAGAGAGAGAGAGAGAGAGAGAGAGAGAGAGAGAGGAGGCTGCTCTGCGTGTCATCCTGCCATCTCTCTCAGCAGTCAACCTCCCGTGGACTGAATGGAGGAGCGGAGCCGCAGCGGCATTGCTGGAGGCAGGAGAGAAAGAGCGAGAGAAAGAGAGCGAGAGAGGAAGAGAGAGGGAGGGAGAGAAAGAGAGAGAGAAAAGGGAGGGGGGGGGGCAGCCTGAGATCAGATCAGCAATCACACGCCATCCCATCGCGCACGCCGCGTCCAAAAACCGGCTCATTCAGCCACCACGCGTCACCGACAAACGCGTGACACGGGGGTCTGCAAAACGCCTCTGCCCCCCCCTGCCCCCGGCGTGGAACCGCCCCCCGACGGCGGCGGTGAACCTCCCCCGTGCCTTATAGCCTGCACCGGCACCAAAACCCCCACCCCTTCTACCGAAACAAATTAGAGAGACGCGGCTTCTATACACACGCACGCGCGTCCAGAGGACGCAAACCGGAGTGAGCGAGATAAGCGATCGGCACGGGGGCGGCGTGCGGGCGTGAGCGAGAGAGCGAGCGAACGAGGCGTGACTCAACGGCTGGAACGGCCGGAGAGAGCGAGGCAGAGAGCGACAAGGAGCGAGAGAGGGACGCGCGTCTCCGGCACAGCACCGGCGACCAGTTATCTCTCTGGCCGCGTGCACCAGAGAAGGGGTAGTCGGGTGGGGCGGGGCGGGGCGGCGACTCACACCGCAGAGCACTCTGGCAGAGTGGGAGCGGCCGGCCCGAGAGAGGAGGGCGTTTCTCCAGAATTAATTCGCAGGTGCGCGTCTCCGCCGCCGACGAGCGAGGACGACGACGACGACAACAACAACAACAACGACAACGAAACTGCAATTTTTCTCGCGTCGTCCTTGCCGCTGTGCATAAGCGCCCCTCGACTCGACCCTTCCCTCCCCGTTAAAACATTTCGCAGAGGCCACCAGGTACGAGGTACGTACATCCGAGTTTCCTGCTACACATCGCTGGTGACGCTGTGCTCGCTTCTGCTGCGGGGGG
>NW_026267245.1:582597-584219 GCF_000697945.3 Frankliniella occidentalis | reverse complement strand
GGAGGGAGGGAGGGAGAGCGAGCCCCCCGGTGGCCGCTGCTCTGCTCTCCCCCCGAGCGAGCGAGCGGTGCGCGCAGGGACTAACTTGCTTGTCACTTTTGTCATCCGGATGCGAGAGATCCTTTGAACCTTCTTGTCCCGGCGGTGCGGCGCGGCGCGGTGCGGGGAGCGCATAGCGTTTATGCCGACAGGGAGGGGATTATAATATGAAGGAATGCTATGCTGCTCTGCTGCGCCTGGTCGGCCCGGCCGCTCTGCTGGTCCCGCCTGCCTGCTGGTCCCCGCGCCGCCGCCGGCTTGTCGCGCGCGCGCTGCGATATTAATACCCGTTATAAATTATATACGCCCCCCTCCTCCCTTTCCTTTCCCCTCCAGGGGCGCTCCGGGGGCTGCGGCAGCAGTAGGGGCGCTCATTAGCAGACGGAATTAAGGCGGAGCTCGCGGAGGGGGAGGAGGAGGGAGGGGGGGGGGGGCACATATTACATGACGATCCCACCAACACGCTCTCCCAATGCTCTCATAATGCCCGTTGTGCGCCGCTAGCGCCGCCGCGCTCGCAGTGTGCACGGTGCGTGCAAATAGCGCGACACACATACGCTCCTCTCTCCCTCCCTCCCCTCCCCTCCCTCCCTCCTTCTGGAGTCAGCAAATAACGCGACTAACTGTCCCTGTCGCTCTCTTCCTATCTCACATCTCACTTAGTCCCCATCTTTAACACGCTCCCCGCACGCCTACGCCCGTGCAAAAAAAAATCAACAAAAAAAACCATATGGGACTGAAACACTAAAGCGTTTTCTAGAAAATGCTCTCTCTACTTTCCCCCCAAATGAGAGGTGTTTTCGCATGTTGCAATCCGCTATTTTTTTTCAAGTTGTCTCATCCTCTTCCTCCTCGATTTGCCAACTGCGCGCGATGCACCCTGGCCCTCTCCATTTCTTTATTTTCCACATTTTTTAACCCTACCGTTAATCAGGCCGTTAAATTCACGGCGGACCGCCCGCTTAATTTCACTCGCTCGTCGCCATAAACCGGGACCGAAACGGTCGCTAAACGGCGAGGCTGCACCAAGAGACCCGAGGAACAAGACCTGCGGCTGATGAGGGGCAGTCAGGGGGTTGAGAATTTTAGAGGGGGTACAAATATTATGAGGTGCCAAAAGGATCAAAACCATTATCATTGAAGTCCAGCGGGACCCAATGTAATTTTTACCCTGAGGTACATACATATTATATGCTTAAATGTCTGTCTGTCTGTGGTCTTATAGACTCTATAATGGCATCCTTTTGGGACCCCATAACAAATGTATCCACCAGAAAGGTCACACGTTACATAACATGGAAGAAACGACCCCTAACGCCATCGCTCTTCGTGGAGCTGTGTGACTCTCGCCACCCCAACAGCGAGAGCAGCTCGCACGCAGCGAGTGGCTCTCTCCCTCCTATTCCACACCGCTCACAAAAACATGTTTGAAAAAGCCGCGGGAAAATATGGTCCCACCGCAACGCGCACCAAACCGCGTCATGCGACCTGCAGCAGGCGGCGCGGCGGGCCTCTCCAAAGGCGCTGCCGCAAGCAATTGGCTGAAGTTCGAACAGCTGTGCCCGCCCTGCCCTGCCCCCCCC
>NW_026267245.1:579136-582517 GCF_000697945.3 Frankliniella occidentalis | reverse complement strand
CCCCACAATCCCCACCCCGCCACGCTAACCAGCTCCCGGAGGAACGGCACCTTATTAGTGCTTGGGCCCCTGGGAAGGTTTTGGGGGAGGAAAGAGGAAGAGGAGGATGGGGAGGGGGAGAGGTGCCCTTCTCTCCTGCGTCTTCCTTCCCGGACTTCCCACCCAAGGGGGGCTCGCCCAGGGGTGCCCCCCGCCCCCTCTGCCCTCCCCCACTACCGCACTACGCCCAACCATCTGCGCGATTTTATGTCCGTTTTATTCATGCCGAAGCCGAAACTGCACACAGCATCATGATTCAGTGGTGTGGACTACGCCCCCTCCTCCTGAACTCCCACCCCTTTCCCTCTGCCTCTCACCATATACATTGCAAAAAACAACTAAACTGTCTGCACCGGCGGGGGAAAAAATAGAAACAGGAGAATAAAACAGAAAAAAACGAAGCTTTTTCCTCCAAGCTGCAATCATCCGTCACGTGCAATTCTTGGCGATTGGCGAGAAGGGACGCAACGCCCCATCCGACTGGCAGTAAATAGAGAACGAGCCAACAGAATTAGCGCCGTCGGCCGAAAGGGGGAGGGGGGGGGGGCAACCCTCACGACGGCAGGACGGCAGAAAGTTGGGCCCCCCTCTCGGCCCCTCCCTCTCTCTCTCCCTCTCGCCTTCTTCTGTCTCTCTCCCAAGTGACCACGGCAGCGATCGGACTGCGCGCACACTCCTCAACGTGGTGGGCCAATGGGGACGAAGCCGACGGGCCAACGCCCTAGTCGTCTGGCAGGAAAGAGCGAGTAAGAGAGAGAGAGGGCAACAGCAATAGAGAGCAAAAGCAAGAACAAGAGTGAGCTAGAGCAAGAGTGAGCAAGCAGAAGAGTGAGCAAGCAAGAGAGAGAGAGAGAGAGAGAGAGAGAGAGAGAGAGAGAGAGAGAGAGTGAAAGAGAGAGCAAGAGCGGGAGAGAGAGAAGAGCGAGGGCGAGGGACCGACTTCCTTCGAAGGTCTGTAGTCTTCGCCGGCCGCGGTTTTCGAACGTCGCGACCGGCTCCGGCTCCGACGCCTCCCTCTTACGGCGCGACGACACGCTCCCCCGCCGCCGTCATGTCCTCGGTCATGTCGGACACGCCCAGCAGAGATGTCACGACGACGCGCGGTGTCACGCGTTGGCGTCGCTGCGTCGCCTCCTTGCCGCGCCGCCACCGTCCCCGGCGGAATGATTCAATTTTCTACATCACGGAATTTTGAGGGCAAGAGCCAGTCGTCGCGCGCCTCGCGTAAAGAGAGCTCGAGCTCGCCGGGGAGCAGCGGGGGGCCGCGGCGTGGCGGCGAAGTAGAAGTTGGAGGGGATGGGAGGAGGAGAGGGGGAGTTACTGAAAGAGGGAAGTCCCCCGACTGGGGAGAGGAGGAGCAGCCGTCTCAAGTCGTCGCCGCTCCATCGATGGGGAGCCGAGCACAGCGATGATGATGAGTAATGTCTGAATGGGATCCGAGATTGAGATGGGCGGCGGCGGCGGTGGCGGCAGAAAGACGCCGCGCCGGGCCACTCCTCCCCCTCCTCCTCCTCCCTCTGCCCCCAACCCCACTCCCTCTTTCCCGCTTTCCATATTTTGCGTCGACTTTCCCACAAGGCGCTGTCAGCAGCGTCTGCTTGCCTGTCCCCCTTTCGTCTTCGCGGGCGCCCCCTCCTTGTCCTCCCGTCACCGTTGACGCGTCGTCGCTATACGCACCCGACTCGAAGGCCACCTCGCTGATGAGGATCCAGGTGGAGGCGAACTCGAGCTCGATCCGGATGTACTTGGCCACCCTGCCTCCGAGCGGCACCACCAGGTCGCGCGCCTCCTCGCCGCTGGACGTCGCGACCTCGGCCACCAGGGCCGCGCTCTCGTTGGCGACCGCGGCCTCGGCCTGCCGAGGCAGGGACATGGGCACGGGGCTGGCCGTGGTGGTGGAGGTGGTGGCCGCCGCCGCGCCCGGCGTCGTGGTGCTCGGCGCCGAGGTCGTGGTGGCCGCCGAGGCCGGGACAATGGCGAACTGCGTCCTCTGCAGCCAGCGCCGTCCGTCAACGCTGAAGGAAACGGTCACCATCTTGGGCACCTGGGGGACAGAGTGCACGCAGGCGATGAGGGTACTTTACTATAAATTCAAGCGTACAGCAATTGTTCTGTTTTTCCAATTATTTTCCTGATTTTTACGGATTTCCCCCAATTTTTCTTGATGCTCCATTATTTTTGCTGATATTTTTTTTTTGAGTGAGGGACAGGGTCCGGATTACTAACCCTGACGCCCTGGCTGACGCGGTTGTTGACGTGGATGCGCGCGCTGTGGAACTCGCGCGGGCCCCCGAACTGGAACGTGATCTCGAGCGGGCGGCCGTCCACGGGCCTCCAGCCCACCCAGCGCCGCTCCGTGCCGTCCGCGCCGGGGCTGCCCAGGAAGTGGTCCGGGCCGCGGAGCCCGTCCACGAGCTGGCCGAGCTCGCCGTCGTAGCTGCGGTCCACCATGCCCGGCGGCGGCGACGAGTAGCGGACCACGTTTTCTGCAACAAAATATACGAAAAATAAAATGATGGACTGGTTTACACGGACAACAGATGCTCTGCCGAATCAGTAAAAGGTAAGAATGGACCAAACGAAAAGAAAAGAAGAATGTGCGGCTCTCCTACACTTCCGGCATAGGTTGAGACGAGCGGGTCGGTCCAACCTGGTCGAGCCTGAGGCGGACGGCCGGCTGAGCCTGCGGGTTTGTTGTTTGATGCTTTGAGCGTTCGCGGACAGGGAACATGTCAATATTGACCTCCCCTCCCTTTGCGCACCGCCCGCCTTGCCTTGTCCACCGATGGATACCTCGTTTTTTTTTGGATGACATTTTACCTTACGGATCCGATCCACATTCGGCTTTGGCCTACTGGGTATTATCTTAAAGTAAATTAATGGGCATTCGTTTGCCGATAGAGAAGAGTTGGAGTTGCCCGATCCCGACGGACAGATTGAACTACTTATTTAACAGGTCGGGTGCAACGTGACCCACACCGTTTGTCCCCAACGTTTCGTCCCACAGAGAGGTACAGGGGTTGGGGGTTAGGGTGTAGCAGGATGGCAGTGGCGGGTTCAAAAGGAGAGCGTGTAAAAGAGAACACTATTTGAGGCCTGCGGGACGGAGTTGAGTGGGGAGGGTGGGGTTTCACATCAGCGAGGATATAGGCGCGGGCTGCAGGAGTCGTATTCAATTGTTTCACTGGAGTCCTCCCCACCCCCACCCCCTCTCCGCTGGTCAAACAGAGGCGGTGGAGGCACAGAGCGGGGCAGTGCGGATCCCGCTTTGGCGTCCTGCATTGCGATACGCACACATTAGCCGACAGGCAGGCGAGGGGGGGGGAGAGACAGAGAGAGAGA
>NW_026267245.1:576963-578204 GCF_000697945.3 Frankliniella occidentalis | reverse complement strand
GGGGCGTGGCGGGGCGTGGCGGGGGGCGTGGCAGCTGCAAGAGCAAGGTGAGTAGGCTGCTGGCGGGCGAGTTTGTGCCGAGCGGCGCGCCACCAAAGAATCGGTACGTGAGAGGGTTTGAGTGCGCGCAGCGCGGCTCTCTCTCTCTCTCTCTCGCTCGCTGGCGTGTGCTTTTGTTCTCCGCAACCAAAATAATAATAAAAAAACGAAAAAAAAAAGCAGGACGAAGAGGGGGAAAAAATCACCGCATCGTGTGCGCGGCCTGCTCAAACCTCAGCCATGCTAAAGTCTCTGTGTGTGTGTGCTGGTGAGTGTATTTGGCTGGGTGTGTGTGTAAGAGGGAGAGAGAGAGAGAGAGAGAGAGAGAGAGAGAGAGAGAGAGAGAGAGAGCAGTAGCAGCTTGCTCGCTCGCTGCGCAGCCTTCATGAGAAGAGAATATAGGTCAGACTCCCTGAAAGCAGTCGGGGTCGGGGGTGCGACGCGTCGCAAGCGGTGGAGCGGCTGGCGGGACCTCTCGCCGCGGCGTAGTGCGACGGCGACGTTTCCTCCCTGAAAGACTATGGCGGATGGCATAAGGATGATTCGAGTGGGTTTCCAACGGTCACACACTGTGAAAAATATCCCCGTAAATTTACGACATTTGTTGTAGTTTTGATTTACAAAATATTTCGTAAATTTACGACAGCCCATTCTTGCTCGTCGGTCAATTCCAAGTCGATAGGGAGTGCTTGTAAATTTACAATTTCAAATTGTTATTTTACAACTTTTTAATGGAAAATTTTCCCGTAACAATTTTTTTTTTTAAGAGTATTACAGTGACTCAGAGTTTTATTTTGGGGGGAAGCGTAAGCTAAACTCCGACCAGAGGAGACTACACATAGCAGCAAAATGCAGGGATCCAGACGCCAGGCAGCCCCAGACCACCGCCCACCGCCCGCCACGGCAACATCACGCACTACAGCACGGCCCGGGAGGGGTCCGGGGGCCCGGAGAGGGCCGGCCAGCGCGGGGACGGGGCGGCGGCGGTCTGCAGGACAAGCCGCAACAAGGATCAACCCGCCCCCCATGTTTCCTGCGCGGGCTCCGGCCCGGCCGCGGCAGCCAAGCGGACCGAATCCCTGAACGAAACACGCCCCATCCCTTCCCACGAGCACACTCTCCCTCTCTCCTGCTCCCCCGTCTCTCTCTCTCTCTCTCTCTCTCTCTCTCTCTCTCTCTCTCTCTCTCTCTCTCTCTCTCTC
>NW_026267245.1:571357-571793 GCF_000697945.3 Frankliniella occidentalis | reverse complement strand
TATGCGCCCCCCTTTCTCTCTCTCGCACTACCGCAGGCTGCGTCCGTCCGCCACTCGGGGCCGTCCCTTTGCCCCTTCCCTCTCGGAGGGCCACCCCTGTCAACGCGCGCGCCGCCCTTGGCCGCCCCGATGGCGTCAAACTGATGCCATCGATTTATTCAAATCACGGACAAAAAGTTGAACTTGAAAGGCTCTAACGGGCTCTGAAATGGCCACAGCCGCCACCGCCGGCGCTGCCGCCAGCGCCTGCCACAGGATGACTACCCTCTCCCCTTCTGTACCACCAAACCCTCGAGCCCCCCCACGCCAGAAGGGTATTAAATGTGAAGGGACGCTGATTCCAGGAGAAAGGAAGAGCAGCGTGGAATAAAAGAAAGGGCAGGGTAAAGCCCCGCCGGCAGGGAAGGGGGGCACGCGGGCAATATGCGGGGCACCT
>NW_026267245.1:570983-571307 GCF_000697945.3 Frankliniella occidentalis | reverse complement strand
GAGGGAGGGGAAGCGCCGGTAAACAACGGGGGGGCTGACCAGCAGCGCGGCCCTGTGCACAGATAAAAACACAACCATGTTGGAGGAGATCGACCAGCCCAGACCCTCAGGGCTTGTTCCACCCTGCTGCTACGGAGGCTTAACAGGGGCGCTCTCGTCCCGGATCGACCCGCAAGTTACACGACGTGCTTAGGGGTGGGGTGGAGTCAATTTCTCGTGCTCTCTAGTCCTTTCGTTGGTTTAATTCTGATTTTTAGCCCGCTCTTTTGCTTAAAAGCTATATAAGCGGGCTTATGCCATCGCCTCTGTGTTCGTCTGTCTGTC
>NW_026267245.1:560553-563723 GCF_000697945.3 Frankliniella occidentalis | reverse complement strand
CGGGTACACACGCCGCCGCCGGGTAGCAGAGGGTACTGGAGAGGGTAACGGAGGTACTCAAACCGCAGAGGTAACTCACACACCAGCAGCCACCCGGGCCACCACCACCGTCGCGATACTTTCACCCCTCTCCCTCCCCTTTACAACTCCCGTCACCCCGTCTTCCACACCACTTCTCCTCCTCGCTCGCCACTGCTGCCGCCTCCTCGTGGAAGCGGTGTCCTGTCCTTCACCTCTCGCACGCTGTCGTCCTCCTACACTGCTCAGATAAAAGTGCAATGCCTGTGTGCAAATAATGATTTTGCACATACAGTTTATTCCACCTACTTAACACATACTTACGTACTGTCCAGAATCCAAGCGTTTCGTAAATGTCTAAAACTCATACACCTATTGGCATACAAGGTTGTCTACTTAGACAATCCAATCCAGTACGTTTTAACAATTTACACTTGCACATCAATTTAAGTACATATTTGAAAAATTAATACTTTTCTCTTAACAGTGTGCGCTCTCCAATCACCTGCCGGGACCCCAACGGCAGCTCGCGAGGCCAAGTCGCACCATTTCGGGACTTCTGCTCCACTTTTGCCACACTTTTCCTTTCCCAACTCCTCGACGCGCTACAACTCTCTTCCGCGCAGCCTCTCTCCCCATCCTGCCCTGCCCCACTCGTCGGACCAATGTGTTGACATCGCGTCCTGCCAGGCGCTCGACTGACAACAACGCAAACTGAGAACATTTCAAAAATCTCTCTTCAGGGATGTTCTCGTACTTTGCTCTTAGTCTGAAAATCAAACAGCAAGACAGTTCCACTGCTGCAACAACTGTTGTATAAGTTGCAATGGTAAGAAAAATTCGAGCCAACGTCAGGGGAGTCCTACTTTAGTGGAACAAATAGGTCCGTTACGGTTTGAATTAGTAGGGCAACACATGCACGCCTATTGCAAAGAGTGGGACTGAGTTTAACCCTGTACTGTGTGTATTTCCAGAGTACGTACACTTTTAACAAGCCCACCTGAGCCGACCTGAGCGCACCGGAGGCGTCGGAGCGGGAGGCGCCTGCTCGGCAGACTGCACCGCATTCACGCGTGTCTGGCGGGTTGGCCTACTCCCCGGGCGCCTACGACTAGCAGAGCAGTCTGGCTCTGCTCTACCCCGCCGCCCGCCTCCCGGAGGTAGAATTAAGGAACAAATCCCAGCAACACGCTATTCCAAAATACACAACAGAGCCTCATTCTTTTCCAAGTGGCGCGGACCGTGTGGTGCAAACGGTGGACCCCCCCCCCCCGCCCCTTTTAATTCCTCTCTTTCCTCAATTTTCCCGGCCTGCCGCCGCCGCCTTGCGGGCCCGGCAGCGCAGATTAAAGCCAGCAGCCGGACCTACTTTTCGAGCCGCAAAGCCACTTTTTCATCGCCGCACTCCCGGCCGCTCACTGTGAGCCGCCCCCGCCAAACTTTCCAGTGCGTTGTTTCTCTCTGCAACGTGATTGGACGAATATGTTCCAGGACGCCCCCGACCCGACCCTGCCCTGCCCTTGCTCAGAAGGGACCGTTTATTTTATCGAGAGGCAGTCGCCGGTTGTGAGTCCGCCCGGGCCGGCCTATGCGGAGGAAGCACCGGACCTAGGTCCCCGAGTATCGCACGGTACGGCCTCAGTAGTAGTAGTTTCACACCGCGGCGGTCGTAAACAAAGTTTAGGGATGCCCTTTTCGAAGCAACCCCCTCCTGACACTCGAGCAAAGAAAAAGTATACAAAAGAAAAAAAAATGGGGGTCGACTATCGCATTTAGCGCGGAAGGTCTCACGCGCGGAAAAGAGGAGCAATGGAAAAACAGAGGGAAAGTACACGCGGAGAAGAGAAAAACAAGAACATACTCTAAAATTACTTGAAATACTTACGTTCCCAGGGGCAGCCGTACAGCTCGACGCGCATGCAGACGGTGCGCGGGTACTCGCTGTAGGGGATGAAGCGCACCTTGGTCGCCACGAACGGCAGCGCCAGCTTCTGCTGCGCCACCAGGTACGTGTTGCTGTTGCCCGTCAGCACCTGCAGCAAACAAGGACAAAAAATATCAGTTGCATGACCTTACGTTGTTTCTATGCTGGCGCAAAACAATACTTCGTATAAGGGGGGTATACATGGGAGAAAAATAAGTAAGTGACGTGCAGAATATTGCGTGTCTACGTTTGACAGCGTAGCCGAGTCCGTCATCATAGCACTATGATGTGCTGTGGATGACAAAAAAAAAAACACACACACACACAGGGAGGGCAGATGCACGCTCACGCGCGCGAAATCTCTTTCACTCACTCCCCCTTTCTTCCCGGCGGAGGAGAAGAAGAGGGAAGCGCGCGAGCTCGAGGCGCTAGATTACCCCATAAAAATGGTCCATACTGCCCCCCTGCTGCGCTCCGCGGCGCGGCGCGGTGGCCCCTACAGTGTTGCTAACTTGGGCCGCCGGGCCCGGCCAAGACCCGCCGAGATGAGAAATGCGGCAATCACGGGGACCGGCGACCACGCGCCGCTGGCTCCGAGCGGAATAATAGCGCGGATCGTCCAGAAATAGCGGTTTCTTTTGCACTTTCTTTTGAGCGGTATGGTGTGGCGGAGAGCGCGAGCAGCTGGTAGTTTGTCACATTTTCAGGAAGCTTCATTGTTTCGTAGTCCGAGGTTTTCCCCCCGGTGTCTCCGTCCTTAATTTTTGTCGCCGTCCCCCATAGCTTTTGACGCTCAAAACCACAGCACAACCAAAAGAACGTATTCGACTGCGACTCCACGCCATACCAGGAGTTTCATTGACACGCGATATGGCAAGAGACAATTTTCTTCCATTCAAGATGGTTTAGATGCGTCTCGGTCTGTGTGCCATCTTACCAGATCTTAACATTTTTGTATTTTCCTCGGTTGGACAAAACAAAAATTTATACAACAGGATATACAATTTTTTTCCAACACAGAATTAAAATTGCATCTTGCGAGATGTACACACACACGGGCGCATCTTGCAAGAGACAAGAATTGACATTTGCCATTTAGAGTGTGTCGTGTATAGCGCGATAGCATTCATACTCGTTGATAGTGCGCTACAGTGTACGCCGCCCATGGTCTGATCTGCGGCAGCCATAGCCATCACCATAGCGGGAGAGTGGATGGGGTGGGGGGGGG
>NW_026267245.1:554647-556708 GCF_000697945.3 Frankliniella occidentalis | reverse complement strand
ATTCATAAGCTAACATCAATAACTTAGAAGGGATTTGGCATAACTTGCATGTATTCTACAAACTACGACACACACAGCCAAAGATGTTCAGCGTATGAAAAGAATACTTCGTTTGTTGAATTTTAATTACGAAGTGGACAGAAAAGGTACCTGGCAAAAAGATGGTCCAACGCGAGCCGTCACTCAAACGGGCCGAAGGCCCGTTTGCGGATAAAAGATGTATTACACCATGAAAATTCAGAGGGACGGGCCGAAGGCCCGTTCCAAACGCCGCCGGCAGGCCAAGCTGGGCCCGCTCCCTGCCGAACCGAGTTGCCGGTGGAGCGAAGCGGAGCTGGCAACTTGGTTTGGCGGAAGAGCGGGCCCACCTTGTTATTTTTAACTGCTGAAAAATCATCGACGCAATTTTTTACCGGAAACTTTATATATGGTATGTCAACTAAAAAGTTTACTTCATTTTTGGAGGCTGAACTTTCAGGGAGTGTAGTGCAGGAATAAAAAGGTTGTTGTTTTTAGAAGAGCTCACCTTGTAGCCACCGTGATCACGGTACGAGACCCAGCGGTTGAGCCCCGGCCGCCAGTACTCGAGCAGAAACTGCTCGGCGTACTCCTGGCCCTGGCCGTTGCCGAAGCGGCCCTGCGTCTCGGTGCGCGTGACGAGGTGCTCGGCCTGCAGGTCCACCTCGAGGTACTCGCGCACCTCGCTCGAGATCTGCGCCTTGGGGCACCACGCGCCGCCGTTCATCTCCTGCCGGATCCTGGATGACAAAAAAATGGGGAATAAATATTAAGCAAACAGAGAGAAATGCAATCCGTGAAACAATACAAGGTAATTAAAGAACAAGGTCCAAAAACCTGAGGCCAAAAAACGACCGAGGTCGAAAAACTGCTGAGGCTATGGATTGGCTGGTAGGATGACTGGCCGCCAGCGACCGCCCCTAACCCAGACCCAGCCCGGACCTGCCTGTCCGAGCCTTTGCTTGCGCACTAGAGCCAATTCATTTCAATCCATACGTCTCCGAATCAACTTGCCTAGGACTCGGCCGCCTCCCCTCCACCGCCCCCGCCCTCTCCCATAACTCCCTCTTTTTCTTTCCGCCCCCATCCAGCGCGACCCAAGGGCGGCGGCCCCGCCAACACAAGAGAGTCGAGACTGGTTGGTTGGCTCATTATAACATCTCAATGACGCCCAAAACTCCTTATTCAAGGCGATATCAGGCGAGCCGATTCTCCAGCAGGGGAAAGACTGAGAGGGAGGGAGAGAGAAAGAGAAGGTAAGCTCGGGGTTGAAGCGGCGGCACGGGCGCCGGCGCCGGGCAGACTTGGGGATTCCTTTAGCTGTGAAATTGGAAAATGAGGTAAGTTCATTCTCCACTCCAGCAGCAAAAATTAAGGGCTCGCGGTGTTATTTTGATCCGTTCGCCCGGAAACTTAATAATGGTAATTAGTCCCGGGCGCAGAGGTCTTTGCAGGGACTTTTGTGATCCCAGCGCGCGCCAAAACTTGCAGGAAACTCTCCAGCAGGAAGGACACTCTGTATAAGGGAAAGAAAACCACTGCAGACATGTCGCCGACTGCTCTGGACCATGGGGCACTTCCATGTTGTGATGTGCGTAGACTTTTCATTCCCCCACGGCGCAGGCTACATAGCAGGGTGAGGCTTTGAAATTCCGAATTCCTCCCCTCCCCAAGTAATCCACTCCGCCGTATCATCCCGCTGCCTATTAATAAACGTTTGTTTGCCGCTTCAATCAGCGAAAGTGGCGCTTCACTCCAGACGAATCATTCACCAGAAAAACAAATCGAAGCAGACAGAGACAAGGCGGCGCGGTGAGCCTTCCCCCTCTCTATCTCTCTCTCCCCCTCCCTCCCTCCCTCCCTCGGGGAGACGGCCTCCCCCCGACAGTCACAGTCAAGGGTCGTCCGTGAGTAAGGAGAAGGTTATTGGTCACGGGACGGTACGCCCCAGCATCCCTCCCTCACTCACATGTTGCTCGAGCGAGACAAACCCCGGCGGAAACTCACAGCAAATAGCATGCAGCCCCCCTCTACGAACCCCCC
>NW_026267245.1:553293-554597 GCF_000697945.3 Frankliniella occidentalis | reverse complement strand
GGGGGGCTGAGCGTGTAGAGTAGAGGGAGGCCAAACAAAATTAGCAGATGAGATGATGATGGTCTCTTGAACGGCTGAGCGCAAACAGCCGTGGTGCGCGCGCGCGCAACGCAGACTCCGCAGGGGAGGCAGAGCAAGGACTGGCGATTGATTTGTTTGCCGTCGGCGGCTGCGGCGGTATGCCTGAGAGAATTCGAGTTGGGCCGCGGCCCCGGGAAACAATGTAGGGGGTAGTACAAGAGAATAGAGTTGCGACGAGCGGGCCGGGAGGCAGGCGAGGGGCGGAGGGAGCCGCCAGGGTTACCAACCCCCCGAGGCCCCCTGCGGGACCGAGCGGGCACAACATGCTGCTGCTGCTGCCGCTGGATCTCAACCGCTTCGTCCACCTCGAATCAAATTGCATTCCGATTGTTTGGTTTTGTTTGACATTGGTCCCGGACGTCGTCGTCGCCGTCGCCGGCTGAGCGTGGCTGTAGCGGCAGCTGGCCCTGACCGCTGTCAACCCGAGCTCATTCAGGGCCCCAAAACTTTCCGAGACCCGCTCTCGCTCTCGCTCTCTCAAACACCCTAACCACCCCTACCAACCACCCATCACTTATCAAACAGCAGCAGCCGAGCGCCCGCAGCCGCGCAGGGGTGCGCCGCCGTCGGCCGTCGCTTTCTCGTCGAAGTTCAAGGTCTGCTATGAAAAATTCATCAGGACGGTCTGATGCCGCGCCCGCGCCAACCGCACCGGGTTGCATTGTACCCCTCGATTGTGCCGCCCTGAATGAGCCGACCCCCCGAGCAATCGGCACAATAAGGCTTATTAAATTTGCACGCTGACACCCCTCCTCCCTCCCCCAACCCCACCCATTCTGCAAACTCAACTCCGCTCCGCACCCGCACCGGCCAGTAGTGGGAAGCGCAGACTACTGCTGCACATCGTGTCGAACCCTCATTTTTGGTCGGGGGCTTTTTCTTCTGGTAGAGACGAACTCTTGGGGACTGTGACTGTATAAAGTTAATTTTCCTCTCACATTTACAGTGATACACTCTTAAGTGAGCGGGACAGAGACGAAACGTAACGCACTCTCACACGTACAGCAGCCACCCTGGTGACGGTGACGGCGGCGCGACCCCCGCCACTCAACGCCGCCGAACCCCACCTCTCCCGCCCATGGGATGCTCTCGCCGGGCTCTCAAATGAAATGACTATCAGGAAATGGACTTTCTACTTGATTGGAAACTACCGGAAATGGTCACTGGGATGGTCTGGCCGGGTGGAGGGGAGGGAGGGTGAGGGGGGTGAGGGCCGTGAGGGA
>NW_026267245.1:545074-548588 GCF_000697945.3 Frankliniella occidentalis | reverse complement strand
CTCCTCCTCCTCCTCCTCCTCCTCTTCCTCTATCTCCTCGTCGTAAGGGCATTTCGTAAGTAACAACGCGTAATGGCGCCACGCTGTCTGTCTGCCGCAACGCAATCTCTCTAACAGGAAAATAGCTTCTCCCCTTTCTCTCTCTCCCTCTCTCCCTCTCTCCTCTCTCTCTCTCTCTCTCTCTCTCCCACTCTCTCTCTTTTTCACTCTCTTTCACCCTCTCTGCCCTCCCCATCCTCCCACCTGCTCTTTCTCTCTCTCTCCGCTCCACCTCTTGCATCCAACCCCTAACATCGTGCCCGTTGCGACAGTGGAAAAAAAATCCCGTAGTCACAGTAGCGATTTCCACTGATAAACGACACTGATGGTTTTGTTTTGGCGCGCTCTATTGCAGCAGACATGGCAGTGTCACGGCTGGGCAGAAGACGGGAGGAGGGGGAGGACAGGACAGGGGGCGCTGAAAGGGGGAAGGAAAAAAAGTGCCAATGGGCGACAGGTTCAGTTTCAGATCCTTCTCCTTGGCAAAGTCTCGAGGGACGAAACAAAAACAGAAGAAACAGAAAAGAAGGAAAAAAGCGCCAGCGAAATGTCTGTTGCTGTTATTGTGCTTTTCGCGCAGACGTGTCTTTGCGTGACAGGCGGCAGGCAGCAGCAGCAGCACCACCACCACCACCACTAGAGGCAGCGCACTGCTGCTCAGCACCAGATAGACCGTAGATAAACTCCTACAGGAGGGGAGGTCGTATCAGACAGCAAAGTGACCGAACGGCACCTTGGCACAGCCCCCCCCCCCCTACCCAGCAGCTGGCCCACCCCGCCGGCCACTTTCCGACAATTACCCGAGCGCCCGAGCCGTATTGGTTCTGTTTGGACAGTCAACGCCCCTGACCCCAGGTGGGCGGGGCACTCCCCCGGACGGCTGGCCCCCCAATCTTCTGTATCAAGGGGCTTTCACGCGCATCCCTCTGGAGAAAGAGTTCACTGGTCGTCCCCTGCTCGCCCCCCCCTTCTCCCACCCGACCCTCCTCACCCTCCACTCCTCGCCCTTGTGTCACCCTGAATTCGGCTAAACGTTATTAAGCCCTTCGGGAGCCCCTTCGGAGGGGTCCCATTCCTTCTTGGGCCAACTCCGTCGCGACGTCAATAGGTTTAGTGCCGATCGAGTGAGGCCATCGAATTGCTCTTCTGCCGCCCTGTGTCTGTAATTTTCCCCTTATCCCCCCAGACGGGTCTGATTGTGTTTATTGTACCTACAGTATCCTCGCGGGGCTATATTTTGATTTCGTATCAGAGGGCATACGGTGCGCCAAACCGAATAGTGTTGTGGCAATTGAGTCGGTTGACTCTATAAACAAGATCGTAGAAGATAATTTTACGGCGTGAGTAGAAATGACGACTGGCATTCTTCGTTTCACCAGAAACGGCCAGGACATTACTGCACTGATAAACTAAGTAACTGCTTGACACATGTAAGTGTGCAACTACAAGTTGAATAACTGCAAGTGTGAAACTACGTAGTAGAGAAAACTTAGAGGTACTCAACTCGGTAGTAGTGCACTTGCAAGTGTTAAGTTGCACACTTTGCTTATCAGAGTAGCTTCTCTGTCAGTTCAAATACATACGTTTTTCACATTAAAGAAAGTCGACAGAGCGCTGTTCTTTTTTGCATTTCGAGTGTTTGTTTTTGTGTGTGTCACGGGGCGCCTAGCCACTGAGGGATTATCCTGCGTTACCGCTCCATTCCCCCCTCCGGTCCTTCGTTAGTGTGTGTAAACACGTGCGGAGGGGAGGAGCGGAGAGAGGATCGAGGGAAGGGGAGGGGTCACAAAGGTTACTGCGCACCTTTGCGACAAATACATCACAACAAACAAAATACATCGGTGCACCGTCGCGCACTCCTGCTTTCCCCGTTTACTATTTTTTCTTAAAAACTTTCCAGAGTCAAACGCTGAACATAGCCCCGTCAGTTAGGCCCCGAATGGCATAGCGATTCGCACAGTGATCACAACGACCGAGGGCGAAAGGGAGTGTGTACGAGATTACGGAGTTGAGTCAGCAATATTGCTCGCTTTCCAACTGCTCCCCTCTTGTTCGCCTCCACAATTCAAGTTTGTTTCTTTCTTTTCCTCGTTCGGCCACTAACTAACCTCCTAAACTTTAACAGCGACGGCACGCAGCGGGCGAGCTTCTCAGAGAGGGAGGGCGAGAGAGACGGGAAGAACAGAGGAGGAGGAGGGCAACTGGAGTGAATGAGGCAAGTTATGCCCTCCCCTAGGGATGTAAGGTGGACCCCTGCAAGTAGTAAGCCTGCGTGTGGAGGATATTGCACTCTTTCTCGAACAATCAGCCAACCAAAGGACCAAGTAAAGATCGATTAATGATAATATATAATTTAAAAAGATGCTGGCAGTCCTTGCCAGCATCGCCCCTCATGATGCTCGACGCAAAAAAATCTAAACCGTATCAAAGAATACGCCCTGCGCCCTGGTTGCCAGGGGGACCAGCCAGCGGCCTTCTTTTAAATTGCCAGCAAGCAGGTATTCTGACATTAAATTAATTCACCACGTTCCCACGCTATGCTCTTTATTTTCATTTTCTGCCCCGCCTCCCGTCTTGTCCTCCTAAAACGCTTTTACTTTCGGTACCGTCCACTTTTATGCACGAGATATGTCCTGCTGTTTACCGTGGGCTTATGTTGCGCGCCTAAATCATATTTAAATTCTTATTGCAGGCATAAAAGGAAAGTCTTATTTCATTACTGCTAAGAGAGTGAGGGGGGGGGGGGGGGGGGGAGAAAAAAAAAACATAATTGAATTCTGGAGCTGCGCAAGGATGCGCCCAGTGCATGTCCTTGACAGCCCCGCCCCCGCCAAGGGCAGAGGACGAAAAACGTTTTCAGAATATTGCCAAAGCGATACTCAGGAAGAAGGAAGGAAAAGGCGGCGTGGTTCACTAAGACATGCATGAGACAGCTACGCATCACCATCCTAAAGTTGTGAGGCTGTTGTTTTGCACTGGAAACGCAAGTGTGTGAATGTCGCTCACCTGCAGGTGTGTGAATATCCATTCGTACACTTAGACGGGTAAAGGTGTGAATTTTACCGAGAAAATTCACACGTTTACCCCCGTAAGTGTACGAATGGATATTCACACACCTGCAGGTGAGCGACATTCACACACTTGCGTTTCCAGTGTGGTTGCCGCAGAAAATGTGGAGATTGCCTGTTGCAAAGGACCTTCCCAACCAGGACGATCACTTTTCCCCCTTGCGTCTGAAAACGCGACACGCGTCTTTAAAACCTAATTGCCCGCCTGCAAGAATGTAAAGGAAGTAAAGAAGCTATTCAGGAAAGGCGCGAGAAGAGAGCCGGAAAAGGCTCCATATAAAATAAAGTAAAAACACATCCCTCCCGCCTCGTTCTTTTGTATATGAGGGGAGAGGGATTGAGAGTCCAAGAGAAGCGGAAAAGGAGGGGGGTAAGATAAAAGGCAGAGAGAGAGGGGGCAAGGGAGG
>NW_026267245.1:535319-539344 GCF_000697945.3 Frankliniella occidentalis | reverse complement strand
GGGGTCTGTACAAGGCCATGGCCGAGGCTGAGGCTACAGCCAAAGTCCTATGGAGGGTTTTAGGCATCTTAACCTTTGGCAGCAGGAAAACAGAAAATTCTGGCAGGGAGTAAAAAAGTAACTCTGATCGGAAAACATACTTTTAGGCGAGGGGGCCTAAACTCATAAAACCAGGTGCTAAGGTTTTTCCTTCAAACTTCCGACCCCTCACCTCACTAAACAAAACATTTGGTTCTCTTGATAAATTTCCCTCTCTCCTTCTCTTTTGGTTTTTCAAAACGGGACAATGACGCCCAGACCACCCACTTTTGGTGAAACTTTCTTTTGTTTTTAAAAATCAGGCAACTCAGGGGAGCGGAGCACCGAAGCCGGGCGCCGCGCGCCGCGTGCCTTTCGCGGAACCCAACGCGAGTGGTCGCGCTAAAATATTCGCGAAATGCGCGACCAAATCCGATTTAGCAGCGCGGCGCGAGTGGGAGGGGGTGGAAGTGGAAAGGATCGGGGAACGGAGGGGGTGGTTTGGGGGGGGGGGGAGATGACGAGCACACTCTCTATATCGACGGGGCGGCATTTCATTGTGCGGGGAGAGAGGAGGCATAAAGAGAGAGAGAGAGAGAGAGAGAGAGAGAGAGAGAGAGAGAGAGAGAGAGATGGAGGGATAGAGAGATAAAGTAAGAGGCACTGAGCGAGGTAAAGAGGCCCTGCATACGCCGCGGTCTTCCTTGCGTCTGCTCGCGGCCCCCTCCTGGAGCCTCGGCCTCGGCCGGCGCCGGCTGGCAGGCTTGGCCTCGGGCTGTTTGGGTTCGCTGCTCCAATCCTGCCCCGTACGAGAAGCGGTGCCGCCGCCGCCGCCACCAACACAGACCGGGTTATTCACAAAAGAACGGTGGAAAAAGTGGGCGGCGACCTTTTACTTTGACACGTTCCAGTCTGCTCATATTCACTTAACGCGTTTGGGTGCGACGGGTACGGGATACACATACCGCGGTACACAGGCAGACGTGACGACCTTGTCACGGTCACGGGAATGGCAGAGCTGTCCTGGCGGTGGCTCCACCCGGCTTCACGCACGGTAACAACGTAGAAGGACATCCAAGACAAGGTCTCGAAACTCAAGTAACCTTTTTTTGTACAGTCCGGAGGCTTGACTAAAAATACCACTACTAGTGAACGTGGTAAAATCACCTTTACCTTCTGGTAAAGACAGCCTTGGGAACTGTGTAAAAATAACTCGTTGAAACAAGATCGAGAATGGCCTAAATAAATAGTTGCAAGAAACTAGCGAATACTGGCGACACAAGTAACAAGAGTCGGCACGAAGGTCGTATACAGCCTCGTTCCCTTTGCCGTGCAGCAAGGGGCCCGGCCGGCAAGGGACCTTCACCACATTATTATCAAACGAGATTCCCCGCAAAGCTTTTGTACTGAGGCGGCAGGCCCTTCGAACGCTGTCAAAGCAGCGCGGACAGACAATGCGAGAGAGGGGGGAGAGGAGGGGAGAGGGAGAGGGAAGACGCTCGGTATCGGTATGTACATCTGCAGAGCATGGCGCGGACAGAAAAGGGAAATATAGAGAGGGGAAAAGCTTGGTGGACGGAAAGGTAAGGGAGAAGGGGGGCGGCGCGGGAGGGGGTAGGGTTATCAATTCTCTTTGTCCCGGGGCTTTCTGCCTTGATGGGAAAATCTACGAACAAGGAGAGGAGAGCGTCGCCCAAGGAAAAGATAACCCCAACAAAAGAAAGGCGAAATGATGAAACGGGAAGGGGGACTAGGAGAGAGGAAGAGAGAGAGATAGAGAGACGGCTATGGGGAGAAGAGCCGGGGCGGTTGAATTAGAGGACATAAAATATAAACAGCGGGCATACGGTCGTCGGCATAAGAGGGAGCCGGGCCATTGTGTGTCCAGGCGTGCACCTCGGGCGGGGACCAGGACGAGGAGGGTGACGTGGACAACGAGCAGCAGGACGAGGAGCAGGAGGAGGCCCCTCGCAGCCGGGGCGGCCACACAGCCCGAGGCGCAGGCAGCACCGCAGCGACTGCGGGCGGGGGCCCTAACGAGGATGAGTGGCGAGTCAACGGGGACGCCGCCGTATGAGAGGAGTGATACTGTATAGAGTTATGGAGTTCTGCGCGACAACAGTCACTCTGAATCGGAGCGAATGTCGGAGCTAACAGTCGAGAGACAATAGGAGACAACATGAGAACGATTGACGCAATTTAGATCAGGTTGTGACCGTTCGTACTGGTTTGAGTATGGCCCGCATAATTTTACCTGCATTTAAAACTGCCTTACATCCAGGTCTCATGCAGGACCGTTGAAACGCGACGTGCCTTCCCTGCACGCGTGCATGCAGAATCACTATTTAGCTGGATTTAGCTGGATTTTATTGATCAAAACAAAAATATAACTCGACCTCTGGGAGCATAATTTTTGATTCACAATAGGTGCAGGATTCTTAATCAATATCTACGTTGTGAGTTAAGATATTTTACTACACTTCTGACTGCAAAATGTAGAGAACCCGAGAGCTGTGTAGTCTTCGTATCATTGTGTAGAATGGTTTCTCACAGGGGCGCAGCACCCGTTAGACGGGAGGACGTGCGCGCCCCGTTCTGTCCGAGTAAGAGAGAGGGTTGGTGTCTTGCCTCGGGGCGTCGTTACACAGTGGCACCGCACCACCGCCGCTCCGCACTACGGGCAGAAACACCCACACTCACTTACACTCACACACACGCACACGTGTACACACACACACACACACACACAGAGGGAGGAAAGAATACAGCACAGCCCGCAGAGCACGCGCGCGTATGTTTTGTGTGTCTGCGGTTCGCACAACGTGCTCAGCACGCTGCGTCAAACGTCGAAAGCGACAAGGAGGGTAGAGAGAGAGAGAGAAAGATAGCGAAAGAGTGAGTGAGAGAGAAAGGAGGGGAGGGGGAGACAAGAGGGTGGGGGTCACCCTGCTCGCGGTTATTTACCCTCTCTTTAAATTGACTAGGTAGTGTAAAGAATGCGGCATAAAGGGAGTATTGTGGCCTGGGGCGGTGCATGCCTTGCCTTGCAGCTCGAGAACCCCTTGCACACACAGTCACGTGCCTCTCTCTCTCTCTCTCTCTCTCTCTCTCTCTCTCTCTCTCTCTCTCTCTCTCCCTCTCTCACACGCACACGCACACACACGCGAGCTGGATATTGCAGAGAAGCCACGCAGGCCTGTTACACATTGCGATAACAGTTTGGGAAGCAGAGCAAGAGAGCGAGCAGCATGGGGAACTGCTACAGAGGAAATAATGAGAATGTGATGAGACTTAAATTTAAAAAAAAAAAACATCCCAAATAAAATTTCGAAAAAGAAAAGAAAATGCCTGCCGTGCATTGCTTCAACCGAGCCATTTCAAATTTACTTTTAATTTTATCTTTAGCCTCCTCTCCATCATCAAGCGGACAGCATAAGGAAGGAGGGATGATCCACCGCAATTGGGGACCCGCCGGGGCGTAGTGGCGGCCCCTCCCCTCCTCCCCATATGAACGTGGTCGCCATTAATTCCACACGCCCCTTTTATCTCTCTTAATTCTCCCCTTCTCTCCTCCTCTCTACTTTTTGTTTTTTTCATCTTCTATGCGTCCGTCTGGATGGATGTCCTCTCATTATGAGCGGCAACGGCTGCTGCTTAACCCTTCCGTGACCTCCCCGCGCCGTCGCCGCGTAACTACCCCGCGTGCCGACGCCGTTTGCATGGGAAACACCACTGCGCGGTGCGGAGTATGGCGGGCCGGCATTGCAGCAGGGGACACCACCACCACCACCACCACCGGGAGAGGAGCGAGCCCCCCGCAACCCCGCCGGGCAGGGTCAGCCAGGCCCCCGAGGGGGGGCTCCTCCTGGAATCCCTTCCTCTTCCTGACAACGCCCCCTCCTCCCCTGTGTGGTGGGGACGCGGCCCCTCGGCGGCCGGCTGGGGCGCTCTGTGTGACACAGGAGGGAGTCATTAAACTGGCACCGCAGCCCTTTGTTTCCGCCTCA
>NW_026267245.1:531878-533724 GCF_000697945.3 Frankliniella occidentalis | reverse complement strand
CGCCTCACGCCGCCCCGCCCCGCCCAGTATAGTAGCAGGGGTGGCGGATTTGCTCCCCCGCTGCTGTCACATTATTAATGACCGGCACAAGGTTTACACTAGAAATTGCAAGCGGCCGCCTTATCTTGCGTGCTTTTGCTTGTTGTGTTGTTTGTGTGTGGCGCGTTGGTTTGCCGAGTCGTGTTTTTTCCCTGCCCCTTTTTTCAACAACCTCGTCGCCTGCTGCTCCTTCTTCTCCTCCTCCTCATCATGGGGTCCTGGGGGCATACTCGACACATGTGGAGCAGGCAGGCCACGACGTCGTTGATGAACTTGGTGGTACATTTTTAATGCTTTCAACACTGTTTTCGACAAGGTAGTTGTTGCAATTTTTGCGATGTGACAAATCAGCATAGGGTCACATACCCGTATCGCGACAATGCACTTTGCAGCAACAAAAGACGCTACCTAATAAAACAAACGTTGCTGGGTCCCTACCCAGAAGACCCTGCTGCGTTTAATACAAAAATATTTTCCCAGACCGGTATGAGTGCAACTATGCGAATTTATCAATGCGCTTATCTTTCTTCCCTCGCTAAATAATACATTTTAAATTTGAACTTCGATCGTTTGCTTTCGTTTCAGGCCATCTTGATAGGATAAGAGGCGGTGTCCCCAGGAGGAGGGGGGTCCCGGTGTGACAGTTCCGGTGCTTCCGGTTACGCCGTCATCATCTTCTTCCCTCTTCTCAAATCCGATTTCCGGCTGTAGCGCCGGTGGATTGTGCGGCGGAGGGGGTCCTTCCCACCCGCCCGGCCGCAGCAGCAGAAGGGCCGAAGCGTTTTAATTACTCGCCTTAAACATTTTGTTTATTTACTTAGACGGCTCAAGGCCAAACAGCGAAATGAGTCGACGTTGCCCGGGCGATTGAAAGAGAGAGAGGGAGAGAGAGAGAGAGAGAGAGAGAGAGAGAGAGAGAGAGAGAGAGAGAGAGAGAGAGAGAGAGAGAGAGAGAGGAGTGCGACCCTTTAACGATTAAAAAACGGAGGAAAAAAACAACCTTTCCCTATCTTTTTGTTTTGTGTAAAAAAAGGGGAAATTAATTTGTTTTCTCAAGACGGGGATGAAAGTGGTACCGCGGGCTAAGCGACTGTCATTTGTCGGGGCGCGCCGCCGCGAGGCTAGAATCGAATCACCAGGGCATCCATTATGGCGCGGGCGCCAAAAGGAGTTTAAAGAGCGCGCGAGACCTGCCGCGAAAGACAAGGCATAACGACTTGACGGCAAACTTGATCAAAGTACTTATCGAACCTGGACGTATATACGCTCTGGCGGCTGCCGCTCGCAAATTGATTATTTCATCCGATTTCAATCGCGGTTGGTGCCGCCGCGGGCAAAACAAAATAGAAAAGGTGCGGGTTTCACCATTAAACTTTACACAAGCAATTTCAATACGTGTATATACATATAGACCGCTGTAGCTGCTGCAGCAGTGATTGATAGAAATGTCGTTCCCATGTTTGTGATGTTTTCTTTTCACCCCACGAGCGCGCGCGCGCGCTTTATTCACTCCTTTTTAGAGAGATTATTTTTCGTTTGCCCTGCGTCTGCTGTGTCGCTGTGTAGCAGCAACGGCAGATTGATGAGCCAAATGGGCGGCGCGCCGTTCGTTCACATTACAGGAGGAGGGGAGAATACGGTGTCCGAGCGGGGGGAGCAGGTTCATGGGACCCGACGGCCCCGCTTGCCCAGCACCGGGAGAGAGGGGGAGTTTCAACATTATTCAGGGGCGGTTCAGATTAATTAGAGGGCTATGTACGCTGCCGGGGCGAGAAGAAGATGGGAGGAGAGAGGGGAAACGAGAGGG
>NW_026267245.1:528122-531218 GCF_000697945.3 Frankliniella occidentalis | reverse complement strand
CCTCCAAGGCGCGGCCCGGGCTAAGTGACTGGCACGCGAGGCCCTCGCTCGAGGGCCTGGCCGCCGTCGGACCCTTCCCCGTCGAGAGAAAGCGCGGGAGGAACGGAGCGAGCGAGCGAGCAAGCGAGAGAGAGAGAGAGAGAGAGAGAGAGAGAGAGAGAGAGAGAGAGAATTATTATTGTTAGTCTTTCTACTTGAGTGTAACTCTTGTTTGCTTCTTATTGGTCTGATCCGCTGCTTGCATGTGCCGCGCCTGGACCAAAGCACGACCCGAGGGTGAAAGTTCGTTAGGGAACATAATTTATGTCGGTCGGACATTCCGCCGTGTCAGAAGGGGAAAACGTTAAAAACGAAAAAGAGAGAGGGTCAGAAGTGGAAAGTCGAAAAAAAAAGTCATTTACGTAGCCTGCTTACGTCCCCTCTCCGTCGACCTGAACTTTTTAAGGTAAATTAGAACTTCGAGCTTCTGCGACTTTGATGTTTTTTTACCCAGCCGCGGCAAGCCTTCTGTATGGAATGAAGCGAGCCGGCGGGGGGCAGACGACAAACGTGAAGGGAGAGGGAGAGAGCTGCTTATTGCAGAAGGACCTGAAGTGAAAGCAGAAACACAGCGGGCAATGCTGGTGATAGCATCACCATTTATCCCTGCATGCATACATGTATACCCGCAGCGCAATCTGCTCCGATCTCTCTCTTTCTCTCTCACTCTGTCTTCCTCTCTCCCCCCTCCCTCTCTCCCTTTGCAGCAGTTGGGTGAGAGCCGGACCGAAATTGCATATAAACGTAATAAGCATACACGACACACGCCATTACAAAAATCTAGAAATTGAAACTCGCGTTCCATTTCACACGGTAGCTGAGCCTCGCGAGCCAGCCATGGCCCTCGAGCGGCCTCATCTGTGCGATCAGACAGTTTACGCTGACTGACTCTGTGCCGCGGGCTCCCCTGCATTGCGGGGACACGCAAACAGCCCCCCCCCCTCCCTCTCTCTAACTCTCTCTCTCTCTCCCTCTCTCTCTCAGCGGTGCGTTTCATTAATGCCCTGCGCGGTTATTTTCCTTTTGCATCATGCCACCAACCCCCCCCCCCCCCAAACCAGTTTCATTACGTCTTACTTTTATATACTCTGTTTTCCAATTTATTTTTTAGGCGAAACTGTCATTGCTTCATTGCAAAGCATCCAGTCGACCCAACGCGACTGAATATATATCTCCTCCATCACACCAGCCATGTAGTGAGCACCCCTTTCCCCACCTACCCTCCACCTCTCTTTCTCTCTCCCTCTCCGCTCGATTTATCAGCCCCTACAACAGGTGCGACAAGGACAGAGCACCCACCCGGGTTGGCGACATGAGTACTTCAGTTAACAAATCTTTGCAGCCTGTTCGCCGCCTCATCGCGCGCATAAGACCCCGAGGCAAAATACCACACTGTCTGCGCCCCCCGCCCCGCCCCGCCTCACCCCACCCCGCGCCCCGCATGCCCCTTGGGAAATCTAGTGGCACCGCGTTGTGGCCTCCCCCGCACTCCCCTGCGTTACCTCTCCTTCCCTTCCCCCAGTGTAAACATCTAGCGCGCTCATCCCCTTCTCCCTCCCCTCTCCTCTCCCCTTCTATATTCCCACGCACTCGCACATTCCCCCTCTCATTTTCCCTTCTTTCATCATCCCCCTTGGACCGCAGTGTTGGCTTAAGACGTTGCTGACGCGCGCCGCTATGTTTGAACTTTGCTGACGTCACAGAGAGGGGTTCAAGTTTGTAGCAGAATCACCAGAAATCTTGAGCCCGAAGAAAACGAGGCAGACAATGGATCGCAATGAATTCTTGCTTGAATAAATCCACAACAATCGTACTATATTTTTGCAAGGTTCTTCTTACACTTAAATTCATCTCGTATCACAGTAGAGGGTATCACGCATCACGCAGCAGCCAACTGACACATCACTGCAAACTCTTGAATGAGGTTCCGCTTCCATGTTTGAAATGATTCAGACAGTCACTCAATCAAAAGCGAGCACCGTTTACAGGCTCGTCCTTCTTCAATCTTTTATTTAAAGAATTCTTACTATTTTTAAATGTTTCCGAGTATTTTTCCGACCCGCAGTGAGGAGTACCAGAGAAACCTCAACAACACTATAGGCGAACGACACTTGCCTGCAACTATAACTCAAATAGAGCGAGAATTTTGTGGTCAAACTAATCTCGCTCTCCTAAATATCTGGCGCTAGTGTTTGCAGTGGCAGTGATAGAAAATAAGAAAGGGAGCATTGGCAGCAGTCTCTTTTATTTTTCCTCGCAGTGTGCTATATGAGATCTCTCCTGGCAAGTGAAAGCATGCCGCGCCCCTGTCGCCTCACTTGACGTGTGGGTGCCTCTTCCCCCTGTCTGACCTCCCCTCTCCTCCACCTCCTGGCGCGTCGCGCGCTGACGCCGTACTTTCTGGCCTATATATGCCTTTTCAACCCTGTGCTTCCCCTCTCCTACATCCCCCCCTCTCCCTCCTAAACTCTCTCTCTCTCCACCCCCTGCATGCACCAGGCTACGCATCACTAAAGAGGCCGAGATTTCCCGGCTGCTGCGAGGGATGGTACAGTTTTGGCCGTCGGTCCATTGCGCGCGCTGGACATAATTCTCACCATACCATCATACCGAAATTACCGCGATTCCACACATAGTTCAAAGAATAAATCCTTAAAAAAGGAAAACAACATGACACAGACGAATAGCACTAAGTTTTGAGTTTCTATCTCGCACAAGCACCCACAACTGAGCCTTTCTAATACCGCGCATCGACCGAAGCGCTCCTACAGCAGTGCCCCGGGCGGACTTGTTGCTGTGCGAGGTCGGAGGTGACGCGCCCGCGCCGAGCGTGTGCTTGTGAGTGTATGTGTGTGCAAGGGGGGGGGGGAGGAAGAGGAAGAGGAAGAGGAAGAGGGAGAGGGAGAGGGAGAGGGAGAGAGAGAGAGAGAGAGAGAGAGAGAGAGAGAGAGAGAGAGAGAGAGAGAGCGAGAGAGAGTGTGTGTGTGTGTGTGTTTCACGATATTGGCGGCGTGTCGGTGGGGCCTCCCCGGCCCTCTCCCACTCCCCGCCTGTATT
>NW_026267245.1:527103-527552 GCF_000697945.3 Frankliniella occidentalis | reverse complement strand
GAGAGCGAGAGAGAGTGTGTGTGTGTGTGTGTTTCACGATATTGGCGGCGTGTCGGTGGGGCCTCCCCGGCCCTCTCCCACTCCCCGCCTGTATTAGCCACATCGCCCTGGAGGCCGGCGCTATGGAGCGCGCCGGAGAGCCAAGCCGGAGCCCTCCGGTCCCTCCAGAGGGTCGCCATGACAACATTCCGCCCGCTCACGCACACACACACAAGCACACACACACTCGTGTTCATGTCGGCTGCTAATCAAATATGGCAGTCTAGCAGTATAGCCGCGGAGGAGAAAACAACAGAGGTTATATAAAAGCAATGTATACGTCAGCTGCTCAGAAGACTGGCAATAACTCGAGACGCGCTGGGATATCTTTAGCTCCCACCACGCCAAAAGTCAGTGACACAAAACAAAACGCAAAAACATTTATTTTTTAAAAATATTTTTTTTTCTTT
>NW_026267245.1:525832-526498 GCF_000697945.3 Frankliniella occidentalis | reverse complement strand
TTTTTCTTTAAGTGGCGAGGTCGCTTTCCCGTGTGACCCAATTACCTGCCGCAGCGCCACATTACACTATACTTTATGTTGATGCAAACACTCAGCCCGGCGCGACAGCCATTAGCGGGCAAAGAATAAATGCCTCATTTATCCTACAGCAGCAGCAGCAGCAGCAGCACCGGCGGCGGCGGTGGCGGTAGCAGAGGTGTGGTATGGTCGGAATGGGCCGATGCAGCATAGCCCCCATTCGTTATTGTATTGTGTCCGTAAATAAGGATATAAATAATAAATCTAATAACGGTACATTATTTCAGCTACGGCCCTCCTGTGCCATTGCCGGTGCTGCTGCTGCTGCTGCGCGGGCTTTACCTGCCTTCTCCTACCCCTGCGCTCGTTTTCCCTCTGCCCTGTCCAACCCAGCCCTGCCACACACACACACACATTCACACACACGCGCACACACAAAACCTGATAAGAGATAACCAAACAAAACTCATCAGCAGCAGCAGCACCAAGCGCGTGCCACCGCTCGCGCCATAAACCAAAACTGCTCGTCGTTCATTTATTAAAATGTAGGCCGCCGCCGCCGGCAGGGACGCAGGACTAAATGCGGAACAAGGTTTATGGAGAAATAAATTGAACACGCCGACGGCGGGGTCGAGTGATATCCATTCA
>NW_026267245.1:519523-520712 GCF_000697945.3 Frankliniella occidentalis | reverse complement strand
TGCTGCTGCTGCTGCTGCTGCTGCTGCTGCTGCTGCTGCTGCACAACGGGGCTCATCATCGGTGCATCCGAGAAGGGGAGGAGGAGGGAGAGGAGGAGGGGGAGGAGGAGACGATTAGAGGAGCCGGCGGTCATTCACACTGAAAGGGGTCATATCACAGTTCACCTGCCCGACCTGACAGCCAGTCTCTCTCTCTCCTCTCTCACTCTGACATGCATGTTGTTGTGAATTCGCAGTCATTTGTAACCATAGCCAGCTCCCTCCTCCCTCTCTCTCCAGTCTGCGCAGACAGACGTGTTCACGTTAATTAGACAAGTATGCCTGCCGTGCGCTGCCCTGGTTCAACCCCGTCTCTCTCTCTCTCTCTCTCGCTCTCCCCAACTCCTTCAACCCCACCTCCCCACTCACACTCGCGTCCTCTGGACGGTGCTTCGTTTTACCTCTCTTGAGTGTGTGCAGGCGACTGGAAACAAAACGAAGTGTCCTCTGCAATCCGAACGAAGCAGGGCAGGGCAAGAACAAAATAATAGAAAAAGGACACGAAAGGAAGAGAAAAGGAGAGAGAGAGAGAGAGAGAGAGAGAGAGAGAGAGAGAGAGAGGGGGGGGACCCACTCTCAATTGGTGCAGCAGGTGTTTTCGTTGCTTGTTACCAATCACAGACGGCCAGCAACAGAGCGAAATAAAAACACGAGGAATATGCGTTTAATCGACGGCTCGGACGAGCCGGGTCTTACAAAAAAACAACATTTAGATCGTTTCGGTGCTTCGCCTTTCGTTACCGCCATTGAAGTATTTTTCATTTCCATTCCACCTTTAAATGAGGGAAGGGGGAGGCACAAACAAAAACAAAACTAATCCACTTCTCTTGCATTGGACATTCCAAACGAAAACGGGAACCTGTTTCGCGCTAAAAATTGCACACAGATCAACAAAAAATAAACGACGCTGTGGAAGAGATGGGGAGGGAGGGGCGGAAGATTCGCTGCTACGTTTCAATTTCGCAAGGATTACTCAAGTTCGTCAGCAAAGAGGAGACGAAGGGAGTGCGGAGGAGGAGGAGGCCAGGCTGCATCAGCGTGCTGGCGCACTGGTGCCAAACCCTTCGTGACGCTCGAGAAGAAGAACCAACCGCGCCGCCGCTAACAGGCGAAGTGGCAAACAGTGGGGGAGGGGAAGAGGGAGGGGGGG
>NW_026267245.1:516590-519473 GCF_000697945.3 Frankliniella occidentalis | reverse complement strand
GAAAATGAAAAATAAATAAAATACCGACATGGAAATGTGTGCGCTGCGTCCTGACTGTGGAGCTGGCGGCGCCTGTGGAGTCGGGGATAGGCAACGCGCTGCACACCCGCGCGCTGCCAGTGGGCCCGTTGCCTACCCATCCGGCGCCTGCCGCCCGCGTCCCCCCGCGCCGCGCCAGTGTAAAAACACGGATGGTCGCTAAAGCCAAACCAAACCAAATCCGCCTCCTTCCTCCCCCCCCCCCCGACCATCCCTTTCCAACTCTCTTACACTCCCTCACCGGTCCGCTCGCCTTTGAGTCGACGGAGCCGGCGTCTCTGTGACCAGCTGGGCTCGAAAATACGTCCCCCCAGCCGTCCCAGCCCAGTCCCCCCCTCGCCTCGAGCCCCCGAAGCAGCCCCACGGCCCGCAGACGGCCACGTTCAAACCCTTCTTACCCCCCTCCCCTCAAGCTCCGCCCTGGGAGAGAGGGAGAGAGAGATCCAAGGGGGGCTACGACTCCTAGGGCCTAACACTGTAGCGCTCTTTGACGCGCTTTTCGCGCGCGCTCTGCTCGCCCGTTTCCCTTTGACTTGTCTACAAAAAAAAAGAAAGAAAAAACAGCGCGCGGAAGGGAATAAAGAGTAAAGGGGGAGAGGACAAGGACGGGAGATCAGCAGGGTGAGGCGCACGCGGCGGGAGCGACGAGGACAGCAAATGATGCAAACGTCGTCATAGGAGGCGGCAAACACAGTCCGTCCGCGCGCGCGCTGGGCGGGCTGCTCTCCGCCATAGCGTCTTTGAGGCGCAGCAACACGACATATGAGAGCAGCGACCGTCTCTTTCCTTCGCCGCCCGCACTCCTTCGGCACACAGTTTGCCGCGCCCCGGCTCAAAACTCCATTTTAGTGAGTCAGTCAGCCAGGGAAGTTCTCTTTTCTCCACTGTAAAAGCCACGTCGTCGTCGTCACACTATATAAACGTTATAAAACAGCTCGCTCTTCCGCTCATCAGCCGTCGCCTTGGGGGCGCCTCTGCTGCTGGCTGTGGCGAATGCGAATACACCAACCCTTTCCCTACTTTATGCGGGTAGGGAAAAGAGAGAGAGAGAGAGAGAGAGAGAGAGAGAGAGAGAGAGAGAGAGAGAAGAACAACACCGAAAACTAAAGAAAAAGAGCCAAGAAGAGAGCATCCGCGCCCCCTCCGGCCGTCCCGTCCCGTCCCGGGGTCGTCCCCGCCTCCTGCAATGAGATGAATTGCAAACAGCGCGCCGCGTTAGCGCCGGAATTAGCGAAATTAAAAACAACACGAAATTTAAATGAAAATGACCGACGGACGCGCGATGGACTGCCGCTGCCGCCGCCGCAGAATGGCAACGAAAAAAGAAAAAAAGAGGACAAACAAAATAACAGACACGGTGCGCCCGGCTGACGGGCAGAAGCGTACAGCGCTCGGCGTCGTCGGCTCGGCGAACGGGGTGAGCGAGGAGGCTGCCGTCCTTGAGCCCGGTCTAAGTAAATACCCGCAGTATTTTCCAGTCTCTCTCTCTCTCTCTCTCTCTCTCTCTCTCTCTCTCTCTCTCTCTCTCTCTCTCTCTCTCGCCCTGGTTGACGTTGATTACACGGCCGGACTAACGTGTCGCGCTCACAAAGACTCGCCGCCGCCGTCGCCCCACCCCGTTAACTGCTGCTGCTGCGCGACGCGAGGCTTATGAAGGCTTGTTAAAACAGACCCGGCCTGCAGTAGGCCGGCCAGCGCGGCGGCCGGGCCAGGCGGGCAGACGAGGCTGGCAGGCAGGCAGGCATAGGCAGGCAGACCAACATACCAAAGCCAGCGGCCGTAATCCGGCTGATGATGCAGGGGCGGCGCTGCGGGGCTCGGCGTGGTGCGTATGGGCGCAATGTGGCGTGAGCGAGAGCGGCAGGGCTGAAAGGGGTGTGAATGTGTGCGGGGTGCGTGTGCGAGAGAGAGCAAGTGAGAGAGAGAGGAGGGAGGGAGGGGGGCGAGTGACAACAACGGCGGCGGCCGATAGGATTTCCCGGAGTTGAGCATATGTGCGATCGGCTGAAGAATAAAAAAAAATAAAAAATAAGGAAAAGGCAAATGTGCGTGAAAATGAAAAGTAAACCGTCCTGACACTGCGTGAATATTCGTCATGAGAAAAGGAAAACGGTTTGGTGCTGCAGGAGAGTCGCACTTTGCGGTGCTTTTCTTTCCCCATCCGATCGCCGCACCGCCGGCGAGGCGTGCGGTATACGTTCCGGTGCAGTGTAGCTTCTCCAGATACTGCAGCAGAACGCTCAACTCACAGATGTTGGAAATGCAGCTAGAATAGGGCCTTTTGTTTGCTCTCGCTCTCACTACATATCTCTGCATTCTTCTCTCCTGCGTCTTGTCGTAGTACTGGCCCGTTGGAGCAGTGGCTATGGCCGATAGCGCGTTGCTTGACCGTCAGCCAAGGCGGGGGCGGCGGCCGTGGGAGGGTGGTGGTGGTGCTTCCGCTGCAGCTGCAAGCAGGGATTGCTGCCACCCTCCCCTTCACCTCAGCACCGTCAGCCCACGTCGCTCTCGACGCTCTTGCTCCGACCTGCCCCCAGCACCGTCCTCCCCTGCCCTGCCCGCCACGCCCAGCACCGGCCCCCGTCGCTCGCACCTCCGACACTCGAGTTATTTATTATGCCACGAGGAGTGCAGTCTCGAGGACCATCATCACTCATCCGGCGAGGATGACGACCTCCCTCTCGACTCTTCCGTGTCAGATATTGTATCAGCGCGCAGCTGCTTACCTCGCGCTCGCCACACCGAGAGGAGGATGGATGGTACGGTGCAGAGGAGGAACCCGGGTGAAATGGTTTGTATACAACTCACTAAGAAATTTTATTACAATTTATAGACTTTTATAAA